>NC_066600.1:1345000-1402500 GCF_905475345.1 Vespula vulgaris | reverse complement strand
TATAATTCTTAAGTTACATAATTTATTATCAGATCGTATTCAAAGATTTATCTTAGGCGAGTTTAAGATGCTATAATTGATTATATGTGATTTGGTTTTATTTAATTTATATAATTGATAGAATACATATATATATATATGTGTGTAGTTATATATGTACATATATAAAATATAAGAATAGAAATTTATATATTTTCTATAAGAGGAAGTATCCCTGATAATTCGGATTAAAATAAATTATGCATTGATCGTAGAGAAGTTTGTTTATGTTTCGTATCATTTCATTTTTTTTTCCAAGTTCATTGATTTTTGTCGAACTAATTTATAAGAGGGAGAGGAAATTTTGTTGGAAAGTTTATCTTGTAGAGTAAGAAGAAGTGAATCCGTACTTAGAGTGACACTTTCCTTCAAGAACAGATAACGATCGAGAAAAGTTGGTAGAACGGCAAAGCCGTCAGAAGCTATTTCACGTCATACGGAAAATCCTCGAGAAGCTTACTCGTGTAAATACAACTGGACACTCCTTACATCCGTTTGGACACGTTCATACATACCATACATAATATATATATATATATATATATATATATATATATATATATATATATAATAGACGTAGAAATACATGTAACTATACAGATACATATGTATATACATACCATCGTAGAGAGTTGAAATTTCGTGACAGTCGATATCCGATCCAATTTACCGAGTAATTTCAGAAAACGCTGCGGGATATACCGAAGGCATTGATTCTTATCGTCCTTCGATATATTTCTTATTATTTTTGTCACATTTCTTTAATATATCAATTCTATACTTGACAGTATAATTTGACGATTTTCCTGGACGAAACGATCTGTCAAATATTCTTTTTAAATTCGTTTTACACGTGTTATTCACATATGATTCGATGATCATAGAAAGAAAAGTCGTACAAATCATATTATTTTCTTTTCGAGATATGTTGGACGTTTGGTTTTGTATTATATAAAAATTATTTAAGAAAGAAACGACTGACTTTTTTGAAAAACTAATTCAAATATTTGAAGAATATCGTCCGACATAATATATAATCTTTTATTTAATATATTACGTTACTATTAAATAATTTTCTTCGGTGATCATAGATATTTATTCGTATAAGTTTAAGAGAAGAAAAGATAGAAAAAAAAAAGAGAAATGAAAATGATCGCTCGTTTGTTCGCTTTTTATTATCTACTAGTCTATCGTTTGCACGAAAAGCTTTAATTCCCCAGTTGAACAGACATTGTCGTGTGATTTTAATGGCAGATAGGCTGAGAAACAAAAAGCCTGTGACACCATTGAATAGCGTATTGCATTTCGATAAAATCACGCGTACCTCATATTTGCTTTGACTTTGCCGAGATAGAGACAGAGACAGAAACAGAGAGAGAGAGAGAGAGAGAGAGAGAGAGGAAATATTTATTGCATTTCCATCACACGCCTGTTTCGTCGTTTTATCTATTTTTTACAGGATATATATATATATTTTTTTTTGCAGATAATCGCGACGATTCTCCCGTAAAAGTACGATAAGCGCTCGATGCGTAAGCATTAATCTTTCGTTCGAGGCATCGATCGTTCTGTTGACGTTCTTCTTTTTTCTATTTTTTCTATTTATTTATCTTTATTTTATTTGTTTGTTTGTTTGTTCTCGTTCTTTTTTTTTTCCTTTTTATCGGAATCGATGCAATCAATATATTGGCGGAAATAAATAAATTAGTTACATATTTTCTCTCTCTTTCTTTCTTTCTCTCTTTAGCTTTATATCAGCTTCAGTTTATTCATTAAGATTCATTAATTATAATGAGACTTTGTTATTTTCGATATGACTGACAAAAGTTATTTGTTATTATTATTATTTTTATTATTATTGCACTTTGCAAGGTTTTATGTTTCTAACTATTATAACTATGGTATTATAACTATAATACGTAATATAACTTCCTACAATATTATAACTATTATCTTTTCTGACTATACATTAGCTATGCTAAAGGATTAGCTTTGTTACTTCGAAGTCCGACAAACGTCCAATCTCACTTTGCAATTGAAATGTCACAAGAAAGGATAGAGGATGATGATAGTAATCGTCACGAATGCATTGTCATTGTCCATTGTTCATAGAATTTTTTTTTATTTTTTTCTCTTTAACTTCCGGTACAAGAGAAAGAGAAAGAGAAAGAAAAAAAAAGAGAAAGAGAAAGAGAGATGGATACGCAGATAAAGATGAAACTCGTGGCAAAGATAAAATAAACATAACACGATTTATGAATTCTTTTCAAACAGAGATCGAAGTAACTCTTTTTAAAGTTTAGAGCTTCTTTTTCCTTTTCTTTTCATTTTTTGTATTTTCTTTTTTTTTTTTCTTTTTCAGATAGGATAAAAGACTCCGTACAGAGTGTATACAATACAGAATGAAAAGCAAAAGAGTTTATTTTGCTCTTTTCTCTTTTTCAGTTTGTCTTCTTTTTTATTTTTCTTCTCTTCTACTTCTTCTTCTACTTCTTCTTCTTCTTCTTCTTCTTCTTCTTCTTCTTCTTCTTCTTGTCATGTATCTATGGGAATTTTGATGAACTTGGAATGCCTTTGACGTGTGTATCCTACACAGTATGTCATCGTCCGTCGTTGGTAGTATATACCACTTACTTTGGACAAGCCACCGTTTAGTCTATACTTTTCAAGACGCATGCCATCTCCTTTTAGCTAGGTAACATAAAAGGACTAACTTTATTCCAGTCGACAAAACTTAAGCAAAGTTACAAAGTTTTCCCTTCGCACGAGAAACGAAATTTTTTCATCGTCTCTCTTCGTACATCTTCGTCTTTTCCTTTCTTTTTCTTTTCTATCCATGTTTTTCTCGGCGTCTACTTTTTAAACGATAACTTTTCAAAGATAAAAGTCTTTTGCCTCCTTAAAATTTAGTCTTTAAGTCGAGCTATTTTCTATCTTTCTCTCTCTCTCTCTCTCTCTTTCTCTCTTTTTTTCTCTTTCAATCTTTTTGTATGAATTAGGTACGTTAAATCGAATGCTTTGAATTATCAGCGATCAATGGTAAACTAGTCCGATTTTACTTAAAAACTCGCATTTATACTTTTGAAGTTTTTATTGGGTTATTAAAAGAAAAAGTCTATTTAAATTGAATTCACATGCAATGTTTTTTTTTTTCTTTTGTAGTTTTGACTTTAGTGAATATAACAGAATGTTTTTTTCCGAGGAGAAAAAAGATTTGAAAATGTAGCCTGATTGCTGTTTACATCAACTCTAATCCTGTTCATCATAATCGTAACTCGATCTTCTTCGGTCGTTCTTATAGCACATATACTAAAAAATTATTAATTAAATTAACAAATCTAGCATTGTATATTTACCTGATAAAATATCATGAAATTGTTCTGTTCTCATCAAATCAGTTCAGTATATTTTCATTAATTATCCGATCTACTCGTCCCAGTCTCTCAACATACGCGTTACAAAGCCTTTTGATCTCTTTAATTTGTCAACGATCATCGCCCATATTTCATTTTGATTTGATGCTGTGACTCGACAATGCCGTGACTCGAACACATACTTTATCAAAAAAAAAAAAAAAAAAAAAAAAGAAAACAGAGAGAAAAAAGAAAAAAACGAAGAAAAACGATCTTCTAATACGTTTAAATCCGTGTTTGTCAAATCGAATAAAGTTTCGAAAAATAGTAAAAAGTAGAAGAGAGAGGAAAAAAAGACAAGAAGAAGAAGAAGAAGAAGAAGAAGAAGAAAAAGAAAAAGAAATGAAATGGATCAAAAGTAGTTTCCACGAGCCCACGCACACACACACTTGTTCGTTCTTACCGTTCGTTTCGTTTCGTTTCGTTTCTTATAATGAAATCGAAACTCTTGAAAGTTAATATCAAGCTAGCGCAATCAGAAAGTGCACCGTGACCTCACTTCGAAGTCGTAACTACGAATTCGATTCGAAAGGAAGGAAGGAAGCAAGGAAGGAAGGAAGGAAGGAAGGAAGTAAGTAAGTAAGTAAGGAATGAAGGAAGGAAGGAAGGAAGTGCGAAGAAAGGAGAGGAGGATGGCAAGGAAGAAAGTGCGAAAATTGCTTTATTTAAACTTTTATCCTTGGAGTTCCTTTAGAAACGTTCCACTAGAAAACTTATTTTGGAATTTAGCTGAATTCGATTACTTCTGTCGGTATCGATAGTATCGTAGAAGAAGTCGATTCTCTCCGAAAAACTTTTTCATACTATTCTCGAAATGGTATACGACAAAAAGAGTTATTGATAAAGGAAATGAAAATCTTCATTTTTAAGCCTAATTTAATTATGTTTTTCTTTTTTTTTTTGTTTGTTATTTATTCATTTCTTTTCATTTAAATTTATACGAAGTTATATACTTTTGTTAAGAAACGTAAGCAATCTTTTTTCAATTTTCTATAATCCGATCTTCCAGAAATAATGGTGGACAATGATTTATAAAAGCTTCAAAGATCCTTTTTCTATGGATCTCTTCTTTTACTTGGGTAAAGAGGACGTAAGAAAGAAATGTAAGAAGAATCTCTTTAAATTGGATAGATCCTTTCATCTTCCGCATGATGTAAAAGAGCTTTCTACGGTATCATGAACGTCATAGAGAAATATAAATTCTCGATGTGTGTACGTATCGATATCTTTGAAAATCGATCCAATCTAATTAATAATTATAGTATAAGTATTATATTATGAAAAAGTTACATTGTCAAAAAAGGAAAAAAAAAAGTAGAAAAACGTAAACGAATGTATTCTCGAAAGCTCGAAAAAAAAGTACGTAAAAAAGATACACCTATATATAGATGTATATGTATATATAATGTATATATGTACGTATATAGGAACACACGAAGAGAAAAAAAGAGAGAGAAATGCAATGGTGTCGTAGTTGGTAGTTTTCGAATCGTGCTACAATTCGCTGGAAAAAGCAATGCAAATATAAACGGGTCGTGAGTAATTGTCTCTCGTATGCTTTGCACGTATTCGACAGAACGAAGGGACTCCGATAAAAACATGCTTTCTACCCTTTCATCCCTTGGACTCTGTCGTTTATTCGAAACGGTTCAGAACCATCAAAGCTAAATTGTCATTGACGTTGAAATTGTATTGTCGTTAGGTAGCTAATATCGTTATCCATGTTTTTTTCACTCGTTCCGATCGAATAAGAGCAACGATATTTTTAAATACTAATTTACATTATTCGATTGGTTAATTTCTTTTTTTTTTGTTTGCCCTTACTTATCTATTTATTCATTTATAATAAAAGATACATCCTTTCACGTAATCGACGAAAACAAAATATTGTTTTAAAGGAAACAAAACAAGGATCTCGTGACCTTATTCAATTTTTCTTATTTTTTACATTCATTTCATTGCCATTTAAGGGCAACTCATAAAACTTTAATGTAACGCCCTTCTTCCCTGGAGTGAAACGATTCGGAGCTTACTTGATTTAGAATTAGCCACTTAATTTTCAAACTGCTGTCGCACCTACAACCCGTTATATAACCCGCTACTGCACCTTCCTCTTCTTCGGTATTATGCGCTCGTTAATATGCTTTACTGCGAATTTATGCGCCAACTTCTTTGATGTCCGACCCGTCGAGAGCTCCTCGGAGGAATACGTCCTTCTCCTCTTCCTCTACGTGCTCTATCTTCAACAAAGATAATATACTACTTGCTTTCTCCAAAAGTGTTCTATTTAAATTCTTCATTACCAATGTCAACAAAGTTTAATAATAACTGCAATGATTGCATGGACAGATGATATAGACAAAAACTAAAAAAACCAAATACCAAAAAGAGAGAAAAGAAATCTCTACGAGTCTATTTTTAATCGTACATTTTATATTCAAAATTTTTCCAAGTAATTTATTTACATGTAAACAGATCCTTAGGGTATATACTAATTTCATTTCTTTTTTTTTTTTGATTTCAGGTGAGACTCGATTAAACGTTTGAACATGGTCAATAAGGAAAATGGTATATAGAAGAAGAAAAAGGATAGAAAAAATTAAGTAGAAGGCCAGGTACAACTCGTAAAAAATTTTAAGTCAACAATTTTTCAATTTTATCTACTTTTCAGAGTAAGCAATATTCCCTATAAATTAATATAAATATTTGCATTAAATAAGTAGTTTCTTTTGGAATATTGATATTTATATTTTATATGTATATATATATATATATATTATTTTTTATAAAACAAGTATACTTCCTCGTACGCCATTAAATTATTTATACGCTTGGGTGAACGAAACTAACGAAGCTTTCGTTCCAGCTTGTCATAAGATAAACGAGTTTAACGATAACGTTATCAACGCGAAGTGTGATACAGATTAGAACAATTAGAAAAAAAAAACACTTTCTCTCGAAACACTTTTCCCCTAGGTTATATTCGATTAAGAAAAAAAAAAGTAAAAAAAAAAATTGATTTACGTACATTTTTTTTTTTAATACTCTCTCCCTCCTCCCTCTCTCTCTCTCTCTCCCTCTCTCTCTCTTTCCCTCTCTCGTTAATCCTTCTTTTAAAAGATGATTTAAAAAAAAAAGAAAGAAAAAATGGATAAATTGTAAGTTCGCTCACGTGTCGTTGTCCCACAAACGTTGCTATAACTGCATCGCGTGCGTTTCAACCAGGCCAACGAGCTGTTATTAATTATTCACGCTCTTTTTAAATGCTCGACAACGTGTGCATTTCTGTTTTGGACCTTATACACACATAAAACTGTATGTGTATACATATATATATATGGATATAAATATAGATATATTTAATTTATAACACGTATATAACCATATATATATATATATATATATATATATATATATATATATTTACGTGATTGTATAATGCTCACGTTTTTCGAAATCGTGACGAGTAAACGTGAATTTTCGTGAGTAAAATATATGACGAAAACAGTGAGAGATAGAGATAGAGATAGAGATAGAGATAGAGATAGAGATAGAGATAAAAAGAGAGAGAGAGAGAGAAACAGAGAGTGCGAGTCTGAATTTAATGCCATTTTGTTCTGACTCTTTTCAACGGGATATAGAAAAAAGCTTTCAATAAAACAAAAATCGAGGCTAGTACTGGCATGATCTAAATATTATATTTAGTTTCATACATATATACGTTCTCCTTTTTTATTTTTCATATTTTTTTATTTTGTTCCATTTTTCATTTTCCTTTTTTTCCCTTTTTTTCTCCTATCCCATCATTTTATTTCATTTCTCGGTACGTCCACATTCGCGTTAGTTGCTCGTTCCTTTTCTCTCTCTCTCTCTCTCTTTCTCTCTCTCTCTCTCACGTTTTTGATATTTTTTTTATTTTTCGTAATCTACTGAAAATTCGTTATTTCGTCACGAACGTATAGATAATCGTATTATTTTGCGACAACGACCTTCGCTGATAGAGCGGGACAACTTTATCGAACGTTTCACGTTGATTTTTCTCTCTTGGTGTTTTCATTTATTCAAGTTTTTGTTAGACGAATATATTTCATTGATTTCTTCATTAACACCTACTATGTATAATCTATATATAAATAATTTCGAAGGCAAGTGATAGGTAAAATTTGCAGGAATAAATAATGAAATATATTTGTTCTAATGATCGTTTCATCTCATATAGATTCTTCTCTTCTTTCATACGAAACGTGTGAAGTTTTTCGAAAATATTTTTACGTCCATTCGTTTGGTTAACGATCCACTCTGTTTAAATATCAGACTTTCTTGAGAAAGAGAGAGCGAGATAGATAGATAGATAGATAGATAGATAGATAGATAGATAGATAGATAGATAGATAGATAGATAGATAGATAGATAGATAGAGAAAGAGAAAAAGAGAGAGGTAGAATCATGTCGATTCCGAAGAAGATGGCTGGTCGATTTTGTAGAAGGATATCTTTCGAAGGAAAATAATGGCCTCCTCTTCTTCTTCTTCGTCTTGTTCCTCTTCTTCTTCTTCGTCCTCTTCTTCTTCTCTTTCGAAAGAAGACATCGATTTTCTTGTGACACACTACTACTACTACCAGTACTATACCACTACTGTTACTACCGTACTACTACCACATCATCGGCTTACCTTACGCCAAAGGATCGTATCTAAAACCCATAACGTTCGCCTTTGTGTATTAAACCAATATCCTTGGGATCCAATAGCCTTGCGACCTTCGAATAGTGTCATCGTGGACGTTGTCCTAGAAGGGATGCATCCTCTCTCGTCCTCTGCCATCCTCTCAACCATCCTCTCAACCATTTTCTCTCTCTCTCTCTCTCTTTCGTTCAAGCTTATCACCTCATGGGCTATCATCGTCTTATATTATTCAAGCTCGTAGTTTACATAGACCACTTTGCATTTAACCGTGAAATTAGAACATTTTATCATTTGATTAAGACCGATCAAGAAGGTCTTCCTCGAAATCGTGAAAACTTTTTTGCAATTACGAAATGAAAAATCTAAAAGATATAGGAGAAACCGTGACATGTAAATTACGCTGATACTATCAGCTTGTAGACAATAACGTGTATCGAGCTATTTAAGATTTAACAAAGCTCATTAAGAAAGCAATCTAAACTTGACAGAGAAAGAGAGAGAGAGAGAGAGAGAGAGAGAGAGAGAGAGAGAGAAACAGAGTTCTCCGAGAAACATCGAAGTCTCGCATCAGCTTTAGAATACTAAAGACAACTTAAATCTTAATCCTAGCCTATCTCTTTCTCTCTCTCTCTCTCTCTCTCTCTCTCTCTCTCTCTCTCTCTCTATATATATATATATATATATATATATATATATATATATATATATATATATACACACACACACACAATATATATCCCTCTCTCAGTGAATCTTTCTTTCGTAAAAACAAACTTGGTTTTTCTATCGGGCCGAAATATAAAACGAACCCGGATCCAGATCGATTTGGCAAATATTTTTCCTCGTATTTTTAGAATGGCTATCTCTCTCTCTCTCTCCCCATTCTCTCTCTCTTTCTCTCTTTCTCTCCCTTTCTCTTTATATAAACGCTAACGATTCAACGACGTTCGTAAAAGACGAAAAAAGGAGAAAGAGAGAGATCTACAAACGTCACGGTCTACTGCTCCTGATGCTGCTGCATCGTACTATATTGGTTCGTATGTCGAAATCGGTACGATGATAACGCGTTAGTATGATTCGTACTCCATTCCTCCCCATCCGAGCCTCCCCCTCTTTCCTCCACCCGTTCACCACCCAACCTTCCTCATTCCCTTTCGCAATTAAAATTGGCGTGCACCAGTGGAATTGAAAAGCGAGAGTCCGCTTTTAAAATGCAAATGGAGATATAAATATTTTATTGCATTCCAGTACCAATCCCTTCCTCCTCCGCTCCTCTTACCCACTTCCTCTCTTCTCCACTTCCTTCGATAGCCGGTCCTGGTTTTTACCACTTCGTTCACGGTCCACGACTGTCCAAATACAAATTGAATTTTTGTCCTTTTTTTTATTCTCTCTCTTTCTCTCTCTCTCTCTGTCTTTCTATACTTGTATATATATATATGTATATATGTATACTATCAACTATCTTTTGAACTGTTAAAAACGCAAGTAGTAAATCGTCTACATCGAGTTTCGATTACACTTTCTTTGAATATTTTTTCTTTACGTTTATAATACGCATCGACATTTTTCTTCTTTCTCTTCTTCGTTTTATTTCTCTTGTTTTTATATTTATATATATATATATATTTTTTTTATTTTCACGTGATATATAGACAGATGATATATAGACATATATTCGTAGTCGGTAATTACTCTTGAAAAACAAATATATGCGCGTTATCTAACGACAGATCCCTAATGCGAATTCCCTGTCGACCAACGACGTGCGGATGCTACTCGGCTTTTCCTACGTGTATATTTCCTAGCTCTATCTCTATCTCTATGTCTCTCTTTCTCTCTATCACTCTATCACTCTATCTATCTACCTAAGCAGCAGCAATGATATATATATATATATATATATATATATATATATATGTATGTATATATCAACGTTGTTGGCGGCGGTGCATTTGGCACACGTTAGAGAGGTAGATTCGTGCTGGAAATAAATTTTAACGAGCTCGACGGTTTTTTCTTCTTTTAAAAAAATTTTTTTTTCTCTTCCTCCACTGCCCCGTACCTATTTTTACTATTTCTTTTTCTTTCCTTCCTTCTTTCTTTCCTTCTTACTTTCTTTCTTTTTTTCTTTCTTTCTTTCTTTTTCGTTAACCCTCAGGGATCGTTCAAAAAAAATCTATTAACTTTGTGCGCTTAGTCAATGAACAGTAGTAATCTTGCACGAAAGAATTCGTTTTTTTTTTTGAAAGTTTTATTACAAAAATTTCGAAGGCATTTCCTCTGTTTTTCTTCTTTTCTTTTTTTTTTTTTTTTTTCATTTACTAATACAATCATTAGAAACGTTCTTACAGAGAATCGACTTTGTCTTTTTTTTTTCTTTTCTACCTCGAAAGGGAAAATGAAAAGCAAATGAAAAGAAACGAGGAACAAAAGTAAAAAGAAAGGAACGAAGGAAGGGGAGAAAGAAAAAAGTATAAGTAATAGTCTTGTGAGAGCAGACGACGCGACGTTTCTTTTAAATCGGCCAGATTTGTTACTAGCATTTTCGCTTTAATGGGGATCCCATACGAATAAATAAAGGGGGTTTATCGCGTCTCATTTATTTTCTAGTCGAGCCTTCTCGAAAGAACGAAAGCTTAGAAAGGAGGCGTT
Source organism: Vespula vulgaris (assembly GCF_905475345.1). Classification (NCBI taxonomy): domain Eukaryota; kingdom Metazoa; phylum Arthropoda; class Insecta; order Hymenoptera; family Vespidae; genus Vespula; species Vespula vulgaris. The sequence goes on along the minus strand of NC_066600.1, from coordinate 1,391,708 downwards.
AGAGGAAGGTAGAAGATACGAATAAAATTTTCATTTGCTATTTTTATCCTTTATTTATTTTCTTTTGCTTTTGTAGTTTTTTGTTGTTTCTTTTATTTCCCCCCCTCTCTCTCTCTCTTTCTTCTCCTAAATAGCTAGTTATACTTCAATACGATTCGATTGATATAAAAAATTTAATCTAGTGATAATATTATTATCAAACGCTACAATGAATTTTCAATTCTCTCGATCGTACTAATACATGCTAGATAGGTAGATAGGTATGCGTTTTATATTAATCAATTAGGTATACATTTCGATATACCCGATAAGCTTTATGGGAATGACATTAATAGACACCATATTCCTCGGTTGAAAAGTTTAATTAATCGAAACGGGGAGCAGCTTCGGTATTCAAAGCTATTGTCTGCTAGATAGATCTTGTCGCAGCTAATAGCCGTTCATACGATTCCCCTTTGATATCCGAATTTCCTGTGGATTCCGAAACGTTTCCAACTTGTCCTCTCTCTCTCTCTCTCTCTCTCTCTCTCTCTCTCTCTGTGTATATATATATATTTCTTTGTTCTGTTTCTCTCTCTACAACTGTATTAGAAACATCCATAATGCGGTTAATTATGATATTCTACTTCAATCATTTTTTTAGAATTATCAATATTTCATTCTTTTTCATCATTACATAAATTATCTGTACAAGTTATCTTTCATCTACTTTTTTATTCTTCTTTTAAATTTCATCATTCTTAAGAAAAAATAAGTAAATCTTTAATTCGAACGAGAAAGAAATTGAAGAAAGAAACAAAGAAATTAATTAATTAATTAGTAATTTTGGGAAGAAAGATAAATGGAGGATAATTTTGAGAAAGAAAGATAAATGAAATTAACGAGAAGCTTACTCTTTATTTTCTTCCCACCCTCTCTCTCTCTCTCTCTCTCTCTCTCTCTTTTTCTTTACTGTTTAGGATATAGATACATCAGATGACTAGTTTGACTCTGTCTAAAGGAAATTGTTGGAAGGGAGGAAGAGGAGAAAGAGGAGAAGGAGGAGGATACGGGCTAAGGCACTTCCGTTCGTGGGTGGCAAATTAGAGGCGAAGTTCCTATTAAAGAGACAAGGAGAAGCAGAATGGGTGGGATAGATAAAGAGAGGAGAAGGAGAGGGAGAGACAGAGTAAATTCTACCTGACCAAATTAGAACGTCCCCATCTAAGCGTAAATTAGACGAGATGAGAACGCTTCTAGTTGAACGGTAAACGTTTTCTTTCCCCTTTTCGTATGTGAATCAAGATGACCAAAAAAGAAATAGATAAACTAACGAGAAAACACATCGACAGGTTTGTCCTATTATTTAATCGTGACACGTTTGTTTGTTTGTTTGTTTATTCGTGTTGATCGTTTTAATCATAATATATATTACGAATAAATATCGCTTTGACTGCGAATTAATTGAAACAAAAAAAAGAAAGAAAGAAGAAAGAAAAATCTCTGTCATTTTTTCATAAATAAATAAATTTAAAAAGTCTTGTACGTATCTCGTATATCGAAAAAAGATTGCGTGTTTATAGACATACCTCTACATATACATATATATATTTTTTTTAACATTGGATTAACAATAATATTGAGGTATGAAAATACAATATTACAATTGGATATTCCTTTTTTCTTTTTTTTCGTTTTTTTTTTTTTTTTAATATAAAAGAAATACGTAATATACTTTTCCATAGAATATTCTTTTGAATAAGATTGTAAAGTTGGGTGGTGAATGTGGTAGTGATAGTAGTAGTGGTAGACGAGATCCATAGACGACGGTCGTCCGAAATCGATGGTTTTGAAGAGAGAAAAATGGAGAGAAAGGAAAGGAGAAAAAGGTCTGAAGAGAGAGAGAGAGAGAGAGAGAGAGAGAGAGAGAGAGAGAGAGAGAGGAAGGGAGAAAGAGAGAGATGGAAAAAAGGAGTAGCAGGAGCGAGAAAAGCCGGTGCATATAGCCGAGAAAAGGGAAAACTCAATCCCGTTGGGTCGGTCGCAGTTTTGCCATTCAAATTGGCAGTACGCCAGTGCAAAATGAAAACTTGCTGGACTCTCGTTTGGTACACGTTGCCGCTGTAGCTTTTCCGGCATTGCTTGAAATAGGAAAAATCGTTTTGGATTGAATCGTTCGAACGTGGGGGTGTAGCGAGGGGTAGGGTTGTAACGAATCATTCGACTTGAACGTTATATATTTTACGATCGTTAAAAAAATTAAAATCAAAAAAAAAGATATATAGATATATATTGATGTTATTGGAGATAGATTTTTTGTGCTGAGATTTAGAAATTGATTCGATTAGATGATGAAATCTAGAGTAAGATGGCAGGGGAAAACTCTCTCTTATTCTCTCAATCTATATTGGCCATAGCAATTTTCGTTGAAGAAGAAATCGAGACGATTCTCAAGGTCTTTCTCAAGGGTCGCTGGAAAAAGTGAGAAAGGAGGGTAGATCGAAAGGATTCCAAAAGAAGACAATGGACCACCAGCCAAGAGGGAGACCGAGAGTCAGAGAGAGAGAGAGAGAGAGAGAGAGAGAGAGAGAGAGAAGAGGGGTCAGTGACCGGCCGATCTAATAAATTCGTGTCTTTGGACAACTACGGGGGATGCTTTCTTCTCGTTCGATGGAGCAAGAGAAAAAGAGAGGGTTGAGGGTTGATGTTACGTTATATAGAAGCTAAAAAAGAAAGAGAAAGAGTGAAAAATAAAAGTCTCCTTCCGTTTTAGAGAAACGAGCAAAGCGGAGGAATACACAAGGTAGTCTTCGAGTTAAGCCGAACTTCCGCCATTGAGAAACTTACCCACGAGAAAGAGAGAAGAGGTTTAAGCTTCTCTTCTATCTATCTTTTTCTATCTATCTTACTTTCTTCTCTACTTTTCTCCTTCCTTAGATATTTCCCCGTTTTCATTCGTTACGTCTCTTTATTTTACTATTTTATATACTTTTCATAAGATACTTCTTCTACTTTTTCGATGTGTCTGAGAGAGAGGAAAAAAAATAAAAGGAAAGAAAAAAGGAACGGAAAGAGATAAAAGAAACAAAAAAAAAAGAAAAGAAAAGAAAGGAAGAAAAAAGAGAAAAATACAGAAGAATCTGTCGATAAATTTACCTTTTCTATTATTTATTTCATCTGTGTGTTTGTCGCGACTGTCGACGTGTCATCTTATTATTATTATTATAGGATGACGAGACGAGATTGGAGCATTGAAATGGAAAAAAATTATTTGATATTTTTCTGATTTTCTTTTTTTCTTTCTTTCTTCTTCTTCTTCTTCTTCGTCTTCTCCTTCTTCTACTCTTACTATCAACAGAAAGAGAGAGAGAGAGAGAGAGAGAGAGAGAGAGAGAGAGAAAGAGAGAGAGAGGAAAAGAAAGAGGAAAAGAGAGAAAGACAGGAGGAGGAGAAACAGGCCAAAGAAGGGTTTCCATTTGTGTGTCTATATATTGGAAACACGCGTCGAAGTTCTAGTCGAAGTTCGATCATTGAAAGTTTCTACGAAGAAGGATTTAACTCCCTTTTGTTGATTTTCTTCTCTTTCTATCCGCGTACTATGTACTCGTCTCGAAAAAGTCTCTCTCGTCTCTCTCCTCCTCCATTCTCGGTGTACCCCCTTACAGTTCTTTTCGCACCTTTTCCTCTCACGTTGTTTTAGATAAACAATGATTTTATCCAGACAACGCCGTCGCCTATACAGAAGGATATTTACTTGCTGTATTAGAAAAAAGGATTTTTCTAATCCACTTTTTCGTTTTCCTTTTTTTTTCTTTTCTTTCTTCCTTCTTTTTTTTCTATATTCTTCTCGATTCAGAATAAGGATAATTATCCTAGTCACGTTGAGTCGTTGCAAGTAGAATTAAAGAGTAAGTAGTACTCACGTATACTATTGTTTTACAAACGTGTTTCAGTCTCAAATATATCATGATGATTTTTATTGTGTATAAAGAAGTTATATATCCATCTTACTTGAAGAGGTAACATTAAATTAACGTTTCAGTAAAATAAATTTGTATGGTTGCCTTTAAAAACACGTTAAAACGTCACTATAACTCCGCCTCTAGGTATTTACTTCTTTCTAGATACATTTGGAATACAAATACAGATTCAAACAATCCATACGCGTAAGCCATTTTTGTCGAGATTATATAAGCAATAAAAGGAAGCAATATAAAATTGCAAGATCCATATATCCTTCTTTCAATATTTTATTTATTTGATATATATATATTTATTTTAAACAGATTTTCCAATATTCCTTAGAAAAAATAATTAACAATATAAAAATATGTAAGAATTAAAAAGAACGTTTTCTCTCGTTTGATTACTTATATATATATATATATATATATATATATATATATATATATATATATATTACAGCATCTCTCTTTTTACAGCATCTTCTTTTCGAACGAGCTGAAACTTAACTACCCACGTAAACGTAATTTTACAGCTTATACGGACACGCATGGGGCCGTTTAACGAGCGGAAGGTGTAAGTAAGGCTCGCGTAAGTGAGCCTCAACCCGTTACAAGGCATCGTGCGAAGTACTGACTTTACCCATCGTTACCACCCACCGAAACCCACTTTGCTCGATAAAAGGAAAGCACTAAGGAAAGATAAGAGAGAGAAAAAGAGAGAAAGAGAGAGAAAGAGCTAGCACATCGTCCTTTACTATCCTTCTTTTTTCTTCTTCTTCTTCTTTTTCCATTTTTTTTTTTTTTAATCTTTTTTTTTTCTTTTCTCCGTTCCTCGACTCCACCTCCTCCTCCACCCCTACACTCTTCTCGATAAGATCGCTTTGAGACGGTAATAACGGGAAGTGGAGTCCATGGGGGTAAATCGAGTTAGCCCTGAGTCTTCTTACGTCTTTTCTCTTTCCTCTACTCTCTACCTTTTCTCTCTCCTTTTCATCTAATTCTCTGTCTCTGTCTTTGTCTCTCTCTCTCTCTCTCTTTACCTCTCTCTGCTCGTAGTTCGGTCTCTTTTCTTTTTCTTCTTTCTTTGTCACATCTTCCGCTTAGCGTTTTCTTCGTAGCAATAGTAGTAATAGTATAACAGTAATAGTAGTAGTGTCCACTAGCGAACCTTGATACGAACGAGCTTACGATAAAAGTGTGAAATTTCACGACGATAAAAATTCTATCTCTATCAACAGATAGATAGAGATACTTCGAATAAATGACATCTGCGGTTATATAGATATAATAGAAAATGAAATTTATAGACTTTCATGTTAATCCGATTGACGAGTTATTTTGATTTCCATTGATTAGATGTTAATGGGTTGGTTATATCTTTTATTGGTATAACAATTTCAGTATTGAAATATGACAATAAATAATATAGAAAATTCAAATTGAATATAATAATCCTATATACGTATATATTCACAACACCAAAAAAATATGAATCATTATACGTGTAGATCCAAGAAAATTTCAAAAAAAAGGAAAAAAAGAAAACAGAAAAAAGAAGAGAAAAAGAAAATGAAAAGACCAGATAAATAAAATGAGTCGTCTAAAAAGCTTTATCAAGCTTGCGAGAAATCCAATTCTTTTCTTTTCTTTTTCTTTGGCTTTTAAGAAAAGCAAGAGCACTGCATTAGAGAAAAGAAAGGAAGGAAGAAAGAAAGAAAGAAAGAAAGAGAGTGAAAAGGAAAGAAAAAAAAGAAAGAAAGGAAGGAAAAATGAGAATGTATACGTGTGTGGTCAGGACGTAACGATCGTCTTTCGTCGTTCGTCAACCCTTTCGAAGGCTCGAAAAGAAGGCTTGCCCTCTCTCTTTCTCTCTCTCTCTCTCTCTCTCTTTCTAAAGTTGCATCAGGTGGGATATGCGCTCTCTCATCTTCCGCTTTGTACCTTTAACGGTAAAAAGTGGGCTGACTACTCGTCAAGGAAATGCAAGAAGAATCGTACTTCCACTTGCCTTCTTCCTTTGCCTCCTTTCTCTTTCCATCTTCGTTCTTTATATACTTATATATATATATTATATATATTATATATGTATACAAGGTGTTTCAAAAATAATTTTGCCTATTAAAATATAACAATAATATTTATTATATTCTGATAAATGATCTCGGTTTGAAGATCAATTATTTAATTTATCATGAACGACAAAGTCATGCATAATTGTTATCATATGTTTTTTAAACTTGTAATATATGTAACGTATGACAAATCAGCTTAGTAATCTGAACAAAATTATTATACATCCTTTGTTGTATCGTTAAAATACACTCGTTATTTTTGCAAACGCTATGCTGATGGAAACGTCACGATCTTTAATAACAATCACTTATACCACTTTTCGATACTCTTTAAACTAATTTTCTTGTCCTTTCTTTCTTCCTTTTTTTTTCTGAATATAAAACTACAATTTCTTTATAGATAAAAACTTTCTCTCTATATATAAATAAGCTATCATTCTTAAAGGACTATAAAAGATTCAAATCCACTTTGATTAGCTCTTCTTTTTTTTTAATCATTAACATATCTTTGCGTATTAAGAGAAAATTATTAGTTTGGTTACTTCGATCGTTAGAAATAAATTTCGAAATAATAGAAATACAAAATGTAGATACTTGTTGACAGAGAGAAAGAAACAGACAACCAGACAGACAGAAAGACAAACAGACAGAGGAAGACAGAGAAAGAAAGAAAGGGAAACACGCAAACAGACAAAGGTGATCGAAAAATTGATGTCGTTCGTATAGTTTTGTTTTACTTAAAGTCGATATCAAAAAGGCACACCACGTTTCAGCCGCCATTCTTCTTTACGTCTTTACGAGAAGGCAACGGCACCGTTTCATTTCCTGCTGACTCCTTCGCTCGATTCTCTTACCGTATTCTTCGAAGCACTGGAGTCTTGCCAGATAGAACGTGACACGGAGAGAGAAGTCTTGAGGAGCAATATGATCTTGATACCTAACCATTTTCTCTCTCTCTCTCTCTCTTTCTATCTATCTATCTCTCTCGTGTTTCTAGTTTCTTCTTTTTCAACGTGAAACCCGGTTGTTCATCGTCAGCGTACAATCTCTATTCTCAACACGTAAAATATGATTCGAGCTTGTCATCGATTATTTATGAAAGTCCTCCTCCCCCTTCTCCTCCTCCCCCTTCTCCTCCTCCCTACCGCATACCCTTTCGGAGGGATATACGATCGAGATGAGCTTTTTTTCTTTTTTCCTTTTTTCTATCCTTTTTTTTTCTTTTATATATTTTTTTTCTTTTTCTTTTTTTTTTTTTAAATCTATAACTTGTTCGATATTTCATAGAATTTCTTTTCTATCCTGGAATTTTTCATATCTTCTCTATTTTTCTTTTCTTTTGGGAAGAGAATGAAAGAAAAAAGGAATATATATATATATATATATATATATATATATATATATATTCTTTTACGATCGCAAATATGCTTGGTAATAATCACGACGTTGTAATTAGGGTCGAAAGTATAAAAAAAAAAAAAAAAGTTTCATCTCGTAGAAAAATAGAAATATCGAAATTTTAATTTCGTTCTCCGTTTTTTCCATTGAGATATATTTAGATCGAGATCTTTTTTCACTAATAATAATTTCTAATCTAATAACTTGCCCGATATTTCACAAAAATATCTTTCTTTTGTTCGATTTAAAAAAAAAAAAAGGTATTAATTATACTCGCATCGTACGAGTACTTGCTGAAGGGTACTCATATAACAAAAATAAAAAATGGCGCCACAATAACGTAAGTAAAAATGGTCGGTATAAAAGTCCAAAGAAAGAACTTTTAATGATCAATTTGAGAAAAGAAAAAAAAAGAAAACTACAACGACGACGAAGAAGAAGGAGAAGAAGAAGAAGAAGAAAAGAAGAAGGAGGAGGAAAGAAGCTTTAAAGCTCGAAATGTTACCGATCGTAAAGTTTGAAAACGATTTTTGTGCTACACGACGGCAAAGCAAGTTTTACGTCGTCGACGTGCAATCCCCATTTCGTATTCGTGTTTCTACTTACGTCAGAGGAATTCTAATAGCGGCTTTAGCTTTTATTAATCCACTTTGTTACCTCCTTCGCTAACGCTTCTACTTCGTCTAATCAATTCCGTGCTCCACACGTTTCACTCGTAAACTAGTTTACCCTGGCTGTGAATTTTTTATCTTTCGTTTTTTCACCTTATACGGCGTTTAAAAATCTTTTCTTTTTTTTCTTTATTCGTTTGTTTGTTCGTTCGTTTCATTCGGATTTTAAATAATTGTAAAATATTTCTTTTTTGTTTGAATTATTTTCTATACCTATGGGTACATGTATATGTAAATTTTTTTTCTTGACATTTAATTATTTTTTCTCGATCAAATTCTTCTCAAAGATAATTCACAAGTTAGATTAGTGAAAAGTTAAGTCTACGTGTTTACAAGTTAGACAAGGATTAGAAGTTTGTTTGGTTTTTCAATTTGTAAGGATTAAAGGATCAAAAGCATGTCTTGCTTATTGAAAATTAAATATGTTAACTTGCCTGTCTGTTTCTTTCTCTCTCTCTCTTCTCTATCTTAAGATAAAAACAATTAGATACAAGTATCAGTATCCATTAGTATATGTTAGCGAGTACATTAGGTGTCATGTAATTTCGAAAGGAACGTTAACATCCATTAGCAGTCTCGTATTTCGCGCGATACGAGACGTCACTATGTGGTCGCATATGTGGTGTATGTTATCTCGCGACATTTCGCGAAACGGTCCGTCAAGTAGACTATATACTTTCATTTTATTATGTGAAAATCCTATCGATTTTTATTAAACGCAATATTAAACCATTGTTTTAATATTTCTTATTAAATGAACAATTATTTTTTTCTCCATTTTTTCTTTTCTTTGATTAATAATTGCAACGATTAACGTAATTTAACGTATACTCTTTTTCTACTCCCAGAGAAGAACAGTCCCTTTTTTGTTTTCTTAAGTAAAAAAAAAAAATAAATCTTTTAATATCCTCAATTAAAAATATGTAATTCGTTAAGACACATTTCTCTCGAGTTTTGATCCAAAAAGAAAAGAAAAAGAGAATAAAAAAGAAGAATAAGAAGAAGGAAAAGGATGCAATTTTAAATATATAATTTTAATTTAATATAAATGTAATGAAATATGTATAAATGTAACATCGTACTTAGATAGTAACGTATCATCTGATTTTAATTTCACTGTGATTGCGAAAGAAAATTTCATAGATCTAACGTAAACGATATATTCCCTTTATCGCGTATCCATACGAGATAAATTATTCGACGTTCTCTCACATTGAAAATCCATTTTACACCTTCGGAGTAATGAAACGTGCGAACGCTTCGAAGCTCGAGCATATGTTAATTATACCTGGTGCATCCTTTGTTTGCAATAATGTTGGAACAATGAAGGTGGCGTGTCGACTCAATAACGCACATGACAATGCTTGGTCGAAAGCAGCCGAGATTATACGTCGTCCTGATGATAATCAGACGATTTTAATTATAACATGGTAATTTCTGTAAACTCATTAGTTTTACTTTTAAACATTTATTTTCATCCGCTATATTTTTTCCCCATTTATTTATTTTTCCATTTCCTCCCATTCGTTACGACTTTTTTTATGTAAAATTTATTAAATAAAAATATACATATTTATATGACAGATGATGTTTCACGAACAAGTTATATCATTTTTACGTATACAAATAGAATATCAATTTCGAAAAGTCAATGGAATAAACGTGATGTAGTTAATCGTGGTGTGTCTCAAGAATCATTAATCATCCGGCTCGTTTCGCAGCAAAACTTTTCAGTGTATATTAAGAGGGAAATGGTAGGTGAGGAGGTGGAAGGGATCGAGAAAGAGGAGGCGGGTAGGTCCACCGTGTAATAATAATATCACTATTGTCGAGACTACGGTACTACGCGGAGTTTATCATCGAGACGAACTTTTCAGAAACGTTTTATCGCTCGCACGCGTCTCGCTGGCTTATAAGCGTACGATTTCCTGTCGGCTTTTATGGAACAACGTCACGGCACACAAAGTGACTGTTGAAAAATGTCCATCGCTTGCTTTATGTGTCACGAACGCCTGTGAAAAAGAAATGAAAGACAGAAAGAGAGAGAGAGAACCAGGCTCGCAGCCAGGAATAATAAAAAAAAATAACAGATAACTCGAAAACTCGCACATTGTCTCTGCCTGAGTTTTTCACCGTTTAACTATAATATCGTACATACAAAAATAGATGTAAAGTTTAAAGGATAAAACGGTAAAATAGTGTGTATATATATATATATATATATATATATATATATATATATATTTATATCGGATTGTAAATTTTATCGTTAATTTCTCTCTCCTCTTTACACGAATAAATAATTTATTTCATTATCGTGCATTTGAAAAAGTCATGATTATACAATATGCAATACCATATACGTTTCGTTATTAAATATTTATAAATATACGGCTTATGCTCAACATTCAAATAATATGACGTATAACAATGATGTATAAAAAATAAACTCAACGTAGAATACGATAACATTTTTTGTCGGACGAATTCCTAATAGAGACAAAGAAGAAGAAGCGTTAAAAGATAGAATAGTGCATTCGTACAATACATACACAGACACACACCAAAGAAATCGATCTCTTGAGACGCGTATCTATGTATAAGGGAGTATAATACCTACAACTTACATATACGCGGAACCGATGCGTTTTCCGCTTTATTCTCAACGGACGAACGAGAAAAATCGAGCGTTTTATCACTCTTACGTGGCATAATTGCGTCTTATAACGACTTAATACCGTCGAAAGAAAGAGAGAAAGAGAACCTATTTAGTCCGCACGATCTCGTGACTTTGTGCTATAAATTGTTCTTATCCGATTTCGAAGTTGGTCGCGAGCAAACTCGCTTCGATTTCTACTTTTACGAGAAATCCAATAATCTTTCTTCTTCTTTTCGTCATTCTTCTACATTCTAGGTTTTTTCTCTCCGTCTCCTCTCTCTCTCTCTCTGTCTCTCTCTCTCTCTCTCTTTCGTTCAACCTTCGAATTAATTAAAAACTTTTTTTCGTCAAAATTCAGATCGTTTCCGTAGACAAAAATATTCGAGTATTTTCAATCGTTACTGAAAATAATCACAAATAAAAAATTCTTCAAGTCTTACAAAAATATAATTCATATCTATTTTTGTATTAATTCAAATAAATACGGTTATACTTATGATTTAATATTTTATGAATGTGATATAAAAATAGTTATGTACATAAGAAATAAATGTAATCGTTGGCATCTCGATGAATTTTTCTATCTTATTTTGGAACAAAAACACTAGATATTTATCGACATCGAAGCTCGATAATTTATCGAAAGTCTTAGATTAGAAGAAGGTTTCTCGAGTCGCGTGTACACAACTGCTTCCTCCATATATTTACGTGACTATGTGGTTTGGTAGGTAGCTAGGTAGGTTGGTACACAGTCTGTAATTAATCCAAGGTGTTAAATCAAGACCATGAATGCAAGCTCTCCCTCGTCTCTGTGAGAGCGTGACGCCTTCTTTAGCTCGAGTAGGTCGCACCTCTTGAGACCACCTGCCACGTCTTATACCAACTTCTCTCTTAAGAGCAACCCCCGAATTTCGAATTCTCTTCCATCCCTTATTCTTCATTACTTCTTTGTTTTGTTTTGTACGATATTGCGCGATAATTCTCTTTATCTCTCTGATCGTGCAAAAAAAAGAAATAAATAAATAAATTTATCACATTGCCTTTCTGTAAATTAAAATATATATTCGAATATAGATGCACGTAATTAATATGTTACCCTATTCATAAAGTCATATAAATTTGTTGTAAATTTTTGTCCACTGTAATCTCTGATTCATCGGAACATCATTTAACAATCTTTAATAATAAATCGATCCGCGATTTTATTTGATAAAGAAGAAAATATTTTGATATGTTTTTTCCTTCTTTTTCTTTTCCTTTTTTTTCTATTAAATCGAATAAACATATTAATCGGTTTCTTTTAACTCGAAGGGATATTATTTATCCTTCGAAGTGAGATCTTATTGGAGTTTCTATATAATCGATTCGAAATTAATGCTCGTTACTTGCTCAACAGACATCGCATTTATCTCTTAATTACCAAATTATAAAAAGTTAAGTCGATCAGCGACAAGAAAAAATTTTTCTTCCCTCTTTCTTTCTTTTTCCTATCCCCTTTCCCTACGGCACAAGTGTCTCAAAGATTTATATTTAAAATACGTGTATAGAGTTCGCGTGATAGTTGGCATTCTCACTGTTAATATTAAGTGTAAAATGCAAAAATTCTGTCTTTAAACTTTATTATCCTTAATAAATAAGATTAAAGTGAAAAAGTAAAAAGGAAAAAGAAAAGAAAATGAGAGAGAGAGAGAGAGAGAGAGAGAGAGAGAGAGAGATGAGAGGAGGAAGAGGAGGAGAAAGAAAGAAAGAGATAGACGAGTATCTTCCTCGTAGTAATATCAAATATAAAGATCACGCAGCGTTTATGGTATGCCATCATAAAATTCAATTCAGTAGATACTATATATATTACTTGGTAGAGACTACGTTTGAAGGATATTAAACATCCTCTTGTAGCTTTGACGAATATATCGAGCATAAGTGGAACGAGCTTTAGCTTGGAAAGTTGTAAATAAAGGGTTGAAACTTTGAACCCTTAGCTCTCTCTCTCTTTCTCTCCTTCTCTCTCCTTCTGTCTCTCTCTCTCTCTCTTTCTCTTTCTCTCTCCCTGTCTAAAATTTCATTTACTTCTCGTCGAAACTCGATAGTCTTATCTGAAATTAGGTAGGTAGAATACGTGCGGATGAAAACACATGAGTAAACGAGTGAGTGAGTGAGTGAGACAGCGAGAGACAGACAGACAGACAGACAGACAGACAGATAGACAGACAGAGAGAGAGAGAGAGAGAGAATATGTTCCATAGAGGATACGTAGAAGTAACGCGCAATCGAGTTGACTTTATCAGACGGGCTGACTCATTCCTAAGGTAATTTCATCGTCCAAGTCGTAACTCGTGTCCTCTGGGTTTACTCCTACCGTGAATGTTAGCTATGACACACAGACACATAGAGAGAGTGAGAGAGAGAAAGAGAGAGAGAGAGAGACTGAGGGTAGATATATGCATCCGTATGTCAAGCAGCTGGACAGCTCGCTGAAGCCGGACGGCACTTCGTCACACATGCAGCATACATATCTCGGATAAGATATGATTCTCATATGCCATCTATCCGGGCAACAGGGTCACCTTTTTGCTTTAGACAAAAAGGTAAATTGAAGAAGAAGAAGAAGAAGAAGAAGAAAAAGAAGTTGTTAAATGTGAAAATAGAAAAGAACGAAATGATATTACGTACAAATTTTTTAAACAAACTTTTTATTTATATATATATATATATATGTAATATATATTATACATGGATAAATATGACAAAAAAAAATCTGTATAGTTTATCACACTCTTATAAAATTTCTAATATAGTAGTATAATAAAATTTTATTTAATCATAAAATATTATCTGTGCATCTAATACAATTATATAATATAATTAGATATAATTATTATATTAAATATATATATATATTAAATATTAGATCGATATTATTAATAATCTCTTGTTTTTAAAGCGTCCTATCTACTAATTTATTGCACCATGGTATTAGAAGTTGTTATTGAATTCTAGGTGTGTGAATGACCGAAGAGAAAGAAATACGACAAAAGATAGGAGAAAAGAACGAGTACCTGTGTATACGTATATGCGCGTACACACGTATATATGTGTGTCCATGTGAGTGTGTGTAAGTGCCTATAGGACAAGAACTCGATCGACTTTTTCAGGTCGATACGATTTACGAGGTAAAAGCGGGAATTCGTGATTGCTGCGCGTACAGTCGGCCGTTTGTTTCTCTATTATCGATGAAAAATCGAATCGCCACGGGCGTGCTTCCGAACAAACTCTCGATGCTTCGATAAAGCGATGATAGATATATTTGATCGACGACTTATCGTTTCGGAAATCAGCATCGGTAGAGAATCAAATAGGATAACGTAACGAGAGAAAACCGAGATACATTTATAACGATACGGATATTGATCGAATTACTTATGTACCTAAGTTACACGTAATGCTTTTCTGCTTTTACGAAGGAGAAAAAAAAACATTTACACGAAGGAAAATTTTCGATAATCGATTATCGAGATTTCGATATCGGGGAATATTCTTTTCTCTCTCTCTCTCTTCTTCTTTTAACGATTTAATTATTTATAACAATGAGGATAAAGTTACATGATGTAATGCAACGTAAGAATCAAATGAAAAGAAAATTGGAATATCGAGAAAATCTTCCTTCTTTCTCTTTCTTGGGTGTGGAAGGGAAAAAGAAAAATAAGGGAGGGAAAAAGAAAGATAGAAAGAAAGAAAGAAAGAAAGGAAAAGGAAAAAAAGGGGGAAAGAAACAGAAGGAAAAGAAAGAAAAGATAGAAAGAGAAGATAGAAGAGTGCAAACGTCGAGATCTCGATGGAATTTACTGCTCACGTCGGAAGTATTCTAAGAGGGTTGCTTCCACGCTGCTGGATAGCGAAAGCAGACAGCGGTTGGAACAAGGGGGCGAAGGGGATGAGTGGGCGAAAGAGTGGGAAGGAAAGACGTGGGAGAGGGACGTTTAGATGGTTTATTTGAATGCCTACTTCAGACTCCTACGCTTGCCTCTCTTATAGCCTCAACCCTACGTATCTTAAAAATCACCTCCTACTCTCATGACGGTTCTACGTATACACGTATCAAGTTTAAGATCTATCTGATTCCCTTTTTCTCCCTTTTCCTTTTTTGCATTCTTCGTGAATATCTGTGAGAAAGAAAAAAGAGAAAAAGAAAATTGACGGAATGATAGAATGGAATTTGCAATTTATTTATGTGTATATTCGATGGATAAGTAACAATGAGAAATTGCATTCAAAGGAATAATTAATGAATCTAAAGAAATGAAAGTATATTCTAATAAAAAATTATAAAGAAAACGAAAGATATTAGAATCGATATTTTGATCAGGAAGATATATAATAATAATATCGAAAATTTGCGATATAAATTTCTACACAAGTAAGTAACATAACGTTAGATATCGATGAAATAAAAATCGTCTTGTATAGATATAAATAACAAATTTGTTTGTCCACTATATGAATATGTAAAAACATGTTAACGTTAAAATACATACGGATACAAAACTTACGATGAATTATCGACAAAAAATCAAAAAATAAAAACATACTATAAAAACATATATGGATACTACATATATATATATTTATATACAAAAAAAAAAAACAAATATAAGCTCGACATAGGTGATTTTCGTGATGCACGAAAGATCTCGGTGATTTTGTAGCTTCGGACGATTAATAAAACGGGTGGGTGTAATAAAACGGGTGAAGTAAATCCTCATTGAGAGAGGAAGGGTACGTCGCGGCTAGAGGAGATAATAATGCCTCGAATCCATCGAGTCCTCGAGGGAACAGTCTTTGGAAGGATACCGGACGGCCTGAGTCCTGCGTCCTGGCAGATAGCTCGAAGCTGTCGCTCCTTGACCGTGCGCTCGTTTATCTGGATCACTTCGCTTTTGCGAACCGTGAGATCTTCCTTCCGTCACCCTTCCTTCGGTCTCAACCCTTCAAATAAACCCTCTCTCTCTGTCTCTCTCTCTCTATACATATATGTGTGTGTGTGTGTGTGTCTATCTCTTTATCGACATCGATCGATTTATTACAATGAGTAAATATATCTTCTTTTTCCTTTTTCCTTTTCTTTTCTTTTTTTTTGTTCTCGATAAATTTCAATTTTACTTATTATAAGTAAACGATTTCGAATATTTTTTTCCCCTCTTTTTTCCTTTATCTTTGTTCCTTTCTCTTTTCTTTTTATTTCTATTTTTATCAACTACTGTACAAAAGCGATTCTCCTACCTACGTGATATCGATTAAACGTCTCAAGCTATCGTAGAATCTATCGTATTTGCTTATCGATCTAACGGAGAACACCTTCGATATTTACATTCGTATTGTAAATCGTTCTATATATGTGCGTGTGTTCGTGTGGGTGTGTGTGTACCTACATACTCGTTAAGCGAAATACCGTATCCTTTGACTGCATGCACGATTATTTCACGATAAAATCGTGTTGGAAAGAAAATGATACTCCCGAGGACAAAATTTCGGAATTACCTTAACTAACGGTTACCCAAAGGTACAATTTGCATTTTCTTTTTCGGAACACACCTACGAAGCTATAATTTCAACGATACATTGTACAATAGAATATATATATGTATGTGTGTGTGTGTGTATACACACATATATATCAATCAAACCCCGTGAAAAATTATTCATTAATCAACGTGTCCGTTCTGACTCGAAAAATGTTTTTTTTTTATTTTATTCACATCGTGATATATACGTGTAGTATTTTTTCGATGGGATAGAAAACAGAAAGAAGAGAAAAAAAAATACAGAAAAAGGAGAAAGAGGAAGAGAAAAAAGAATGATTCGTTAGAAAATTACTCTCAGACCCGATCAATTCCCAGAGTCAATTGAAGCTTGGTTACAAGATCACCCTTGGGAGAAAAAACGAGTAAGAAAGCGAAAGAGAGAGAGAGACAGAGACATAGTGAGAGAGAGAGAGAGAGAGAGAGAGAGGGCTTTAAAGAGGATGCATCGATATTGACGTACCATCGAAGACACATCTTTTCGAAAATGTTCCAACGTTCTTGCTACTTTATATCGTACCGAAAAAAAAGAAAGAGATAAAGAAACAAATCGAAAAACATAAAGTAGCTTTTATCAATTATATCATTTTCGAACGATCCAAAAATTATTCGTTCTTTCAATCTTTCTTCGATCGTAGAAAAAAGAAAATTGTCAAAAAATAGTCAATGAATTCGATCGGATCCATGAATACTATCGATACTTATAATCGTTAGATAAAATATCGAGAAAATGAGAGAGAAAGATAGGGATAGCGAAAAGGATAGAAAGGTAGATGATAAAAATTTGAAAACTTTGGCGAAAGGCCATCCGTGAAAAGCTGGCAAGTCGACCGAATGAAATTATACGGTGCTTCGTAGTACCATAAGACGAAAGAGTTTTTGACGAACGAAGGAACCAACGAACGAAAGAAAGAACGAACCAAGTAAAAGGAACCAAGTAAAGAAGAAAATCCAAGAGGGAAAGAAGCGAACTGTAGAAAAAAAGAGAAAGAGAGAGAAAAAAAAGAGAGAGTCTCAAAGAGAATCATCGATAGTGGAAGCTTCGAATTAAGCTAGGCGTGGCTCCAACGCTTTTCAAGCTTTCTTTTACCCACTCAAATGGCACCTTTGATCCTAACCGAAACACGAGCCATTTACTTTTTCACGTCTCTCTCTCTCTCTCTCTCTCTCTGTCTCTTCCTTTCTCTATCTACCTATCTACCTTTCTCTCTCACTCTTTCTCACTCTTTCCTTCATTTTCTTTCCCTTTTTTAAGATCGTCGACACTCTCCAGCTTCGTAACGAGATCTTTCGATAATTTTTCTTACCCCGTCTCCCACCCTCTCCTTTCCTTCGATCTCTCTCTCTCTCTCTCTGCTTCTTTTTTTAAGTTATTTTCTTATCACTAATGAGATTCTCCGCTCATTTGACGTTTTTAACTATCCTTGGTACCGGGTATCATCGTCGACGTCTCGTAAGTCAGACTTATTGTCGTAATAGTTATCAATCTTGAGTAACGCGCACAGTTGAAAGGCATTTAAATAGGTTTTAATGTGAATAGGATAAAGAGAAAGAAATAAAGGGAGAAGAAGGGCCATTACGAATTTAACGAGAGAGACATCTTCTTTCCTTCTTTGGACAAAAGAATTCCTTATTCAAAGCTTCTCGTCGTAGTCGTAGTCCTCGTCGTCGTCGTCGTCGTCGTCGTCGTCGTCGTCGTCGTCGTCGTCATCGTCTACTACGTCTGCTCGTGTGTCCAAGCGCAATTGCATTCTTCTATTGTGTGAATGTGAATTTTCGCGTCAGACGATACACCTTCCTCCCTTTCTCTCCTTCTCTCTGTTGCACTCTCTTTTTATCTCACTTTGTATCGATGGTACTTTTACCTTAATCTTTTCCTTTTCTACTACGTTGATTATTTCTGAAATATAAATTTCTTTAGACTTTGGAAACTGTCATTAATAATTTATGAAGAAATTGTCAATAATAAAGAAAGATTTAGATTTATTATACGGTATTATTTCGTTTGAAAAATATTCAAGTAAGTATTTGACATTATCCCATGCATATCGCGACGTTCGAATGTTAAGCGTTTTCTCCGTTTTTTCTCTCTCTCTCTCTCTTTTTTCCTTTCCTTTCTTTTCTTTTCTTTTCTTTTTTGCGGGAAACAAGTTGAACTCTTTACCTCCGTCGGACACTTCGTAACAGACGATAACAAAGTTTCTTCTCTTTCTCAAAGTTTTTTTTGCCATTTCTTCCTGCGAAAAGTCGCGAGATGCAATTCGTGCACGTCTTTACTTTCTTTTCTATAGTGTTTCACGTAGAGAAAAAGAGAGAAGGAGAGAGAGACAGACAGACATATAGACAGAGAGAGAGAGAGAGAGAGAAAGGGAGAGATAGAAAAGGAGTAGATAGGAGGATAGCTGGTGGTTAATTCGAAGGAAAATAAAAAGTCGACGAATCCAGGTTATAGCGTCTTTCGAGGTATTATCCTTGACGGAGATCTGAGAAAAAGAAAAAGAAAAAGAAAAAGAAAAGAAAAGGAAAAATACAGGGAAAGAGAAAGAGAGGAAGAACGAGAAAGTAGTTCGTCCGACTAAACCGCCCCTGATGTACCAATTTCGGGGTAAATATTTCTTTTCTCCAATTTCTTCTGCTTCTCATCCCCCTACTTAAAACCGTTCAACGTGGTGGCAGACCGTATCCTCTCGTTTCTTCTCTTTCTTCTTCTTCTTCTTCTTCTTCTTTTTCTTCTTCTTCTTCTTCTTCTTGTTCTTGTTCTTTTCCTTTTTCTTTTTCTTTTTCTTTTTCTTCTACTACTTCTTACTCCTCTTTTTGTTGTGTTGTTCTTCTTCTTCTTCTTTTTCTTCTTTTTCTTTTTCTTCTTCTTATGGCTACTCATTCTTTCTTTCTTCGTCCATCTTTCTCCATCATGCTTCATGGAATGAAAGCGCGTCGGTCCAGAAGCTTTGTATTCATTACTGGATCTTGTCAGCTCTTAATCTAAACAAATTGCGTCGCGTCTTCTCTCGCAACGCCTCTCTATAAAAACCTTCCGTTGGTTTGCGCTCATCCTTAAAAAAAAAGGATAATAATAGTAATAATAATAAAATAAAAAAAAATAAAAAAGAATAGAAAATAAAGAAAATGTGATAAAAAGAAAATTAAAAAGAAAGTGGGAGAGTGGAAGAGAAACGAGGGTGGGAAGGTGATAGGGAAAGAAGAAAAGACAGGAAATGGAAAAGAAAAAATAAAAGGAAATAAGAGAGAGAGAGAGAATATCGTCTCGTTAACAGCAAGAAATTGGTTTGAGAAGAAACAAGCACGTGTGCGTTCATGTAGATCTCTCGTCAAGTCTCTTTTGTGTTCACTCTTCGCAAAACTTTCTCCCTTCACGCATAATTTTTATCCAAGGGAAATACCGTTTCGTGTAGCTTACGTTGTCTCTCCTTCTTTACGAAGAAAAAAAAAATAAAGTCTGAAATTTATTTCGTCGCATGATTTCCCCTTCGTCTTTTTTATACTTATATTCCTTCGTCTCTCTCTTTCTCTCTCTATCTCTCTCCTTATCTATCTATTTTTCTCTGGAAGGTGGCAACTTGTAAGACGCGATTGGCCCTAGGCAAATTCTTTTTCTTTGCCCCCTTTCTCACGTTATTTCATATTTACGAGAAAATAGAATATTAGTTTAACAGATATAGATAAGTGAGAAATTTTCTCTCAAATATGTTTCCAGTTTATGAAAAGAAAAAGTACCATGTATTTTAGCGATCCAAAAAGAAAGAATCTAATCGTCTTAAGGGATGAAACATGATAAAGTAATACCGCTTATACGATATCGCACTAATAATATTTTTTATTGATTAATTATATATATATATATATATATATATATATATATATACACACATAAAGAAAAAAAAAAAAAGAAAAAAATGCGAGGAAAAAAAAAGAAAACAAAAGAGATTTCGAAGACTATGGTCTAATCTTCTCGATCTTTTGAAAGTTTCTAAACCAACAACGTCCTCGATGATGCTTGAACTCTAAGAAGATTCTCTCGGCGTTAATCTCACGAAGGGCTAGAAGTAGAAGTAAAAAGAGGGGGAGGTTGAGGAGGGGAAGGAGGAGGATGAGGAGAAAGAGGACGAGGTTGAGGAGAAAGTGTAGGAGATGGAGGAGGAATAAGAAGGGCACGTGCAGGCAGGAAGGTAGGTTGGCAGGCAGGCAGGTTGGCAGGCAGGCAGGCAGGCAGGCAGGCAGGGTCGTTTTGCTTTGCAAATTCGATGCGTGGCAAACGTGCGCGAGGCTCTTGCCGTCGACTTATAACGTTTCCGAAATCCGTCGGAGCTTGAATTCAGTAAAGGAGAGTGGGCCACACCTTCTCATGCATATTCGCACCTCACTTTATGGCAGCTCGTTCCTCATTTTATAGCATATATATATATATATATATATATATATATATATATGCATGTATGTATGTATGTATGTATGTATGTATGTATGTATGTATGTATGTATGTATGTATGTATGTATGTATATCAATACTTCTACTTATATATATGTGTGTATATATTTTTTGTTATGGTTAATAATCATATTTATTTATTCTATAGAACGTCCTTTCTATTCTTTCTTTTTTTATATCCGTCTGAACCCTTAAAAGCTCGTCGTGAATAAAAAAAGGAAAGGTCGCGCATCGACGTCGCATGTTTTTCTTTCTTTGTTTATTTCATCTTCTTCCTTTACTCTTTTTTTCTTTATATCGATAGAAAAAAAAAAAAGAAATACGCGATCGTTGAAGGGAATGTCTTGTTTATATAATACGTTTGTCTTATTTAATAGGATAATAGAGAAAGTTAAGGGATATTAACTTTTATACAATAAATTTGTCAGCGTTAAAAACCTTCTGGTTTTCTTCTTATTTTTCTATGGATCTACCTAGGATGAAATTTCACACCGATGATGGGGTTGACTAAGGGTTAAATTATATGCATCGTTCACTCTCTCGTTTTCTTCCTCCGTCTCGCTTCTATTTAAATTTATATTATATTACAGGCATCCATTAAACATCTCTTATTCATAAATTAGAATAATTATATTCCGAAGATATAGAAAGAAACAAAGATGAAAAAAAAAGGAAAACATGGGCAGACGTTCACGTAGTTAACCACTCACACGTACTCTCGGATACAAAGAAATACAGAGACGCACTGAGAAATAAAAGTGACAAAGGTATTAACGGCAAAGCATGTCTGTGAATGTAACATCATGGATGGGGTGCGAAAAGCGTGTCATAGGAAGTAAAAGTCGCAGCTTGGTAGACACTCTGAAAATAGATATATGCAGAAAGAAAAGAGAAGGATGGGGAGGATGATGAGGACGAGGACGAGGACGAGGACGAGGACGAGGACGAGGACGAGGTCGAGGTGAAATAGTAAAAGGAAGAGAAAGAGAAGGGAGGGGGAAAGGATGAAGAGAAGTGGAGGTTAGTGGATGTCGGTCGTGTAAAAGGAGTGAAAACAAGGGCGTGCAACGTTGTGGAAAGAGAGAGAGAGAGAGAGAAGAAGAAGAAAATAGAAAAGAAGGGAAAGTATGAAAGGGATAGAACGAACGTGTGCCTATTAGAGAGAGAGAGAGAGAGAGAGAGAGAGAGAGAGAGAGAGAGAGAGAGAGAGAGAGAGAGAGAATCTCTCGTGCATATTCAAAAGGCCAACTACCTATCTACA
Organism: Vespula vulgaris; assembly: GCF_905475345.1. Taxonomy (NCBI): domain Eukaryota; kingdom Metazoa; phylum Arthropoda; class Insecta; order Hymenoptera; family Vespidae; genus Vespula; species Vespula vulgaris. Next base: position 1,369,679 of record NC_066600.1, on the reverse strand, counting down.
ACGTCTGGTGCATCAAACAGCGACAGTGGAATAAGCCGTTGCTCCGACACGGAGACTCATGTATGTACATGTATGCATGTATGCAAACCACGCATATAATCCCTGTAGACTAGCCTTTCTCCCTTCTCAATCATCCCCTTGTCCTTCTCTCTCTCTCTCTCTCTCTCTCTCTCTCTCTCTCTCTCTCTCTCTCTCTCTCTCTCTCTCTCTCTATTTATCCATCCATCCATCCATTTCCTCTCTCTTTCTCTCACTCTCTCCTTTTCAGCGGTATGTACATCCCATTGAACGGATTGTGTATCCAATGTTCGGATCATTCACATTGATTTACCGACATGTAACGTTACAAAATTGACTTTTTTTCTCATTATTCCTTTCTTTTCTATTCGTTAGAATGCGGAAATTATAAGATTGACCCTTCTCTTTTTCTTCTTCTTTTCTTTTTTTTTTGTTTACTTTATTTACTTAATTTAATTGAATCTATCTCTAGTAAACTTTCTTAGCTTTATTATACATAACGTACCGATATATTTTTCGATATATCTTTGATGTTAGTATCTGATATCTTTGACGTTATTTGATTTTATTTATCAAGAGTTCGTGGTCGCCCATCCCCCTTATTGGTCGAGACGCATCGGATTTTAACGAACCGATTCGAGCGCAATCTCGGGTCGTATTCACTCGCATCGTACAGCATCGTGTGTATGTGTATATATAATATAATATATAGGTATATATATATATATAAATATATGTGCGTTCGTATATAGGTATAGAAATATATAGTGGAAAAAGAGAGAGAGAGAAATAGGTAGATAGATAGAGAGAACGAGAGATAGAGAGAGAGAGAGAGCGAGAAATATAGAGATAGACAGACAGAGAGAGAGAGAAAGAGAGAGAGAAAGAGATAGAGAGGGAATCCTATACGATCTGGTTGGAAATCATGCCGTGCACGATATATACTCGGTCAGAGAAACGGTCGACGAATTATCGCGAACAATCGTGGCTCGTCTGCGTCGGCCATTACCGTATAGAAATTTATGGGTTTGCCCGCGAAGGAAATGAGAGGGCCTCGGTGCATCGCCAGAGATGATGTGCCTCCCTCTTCGTATCGCATTTTCCGCAAAGATGGATATCGTAGGTGATAGCGATAGCGTCGGTGGTGTAGGTAGTGGATGATGGTTGTAAGGGTAGTTTTGGAGAGATCGAGGAAAAGAAAAGGGAGGAAAGATTAGAAAAGAGAAGGAGGAGTAGGATATATATATATATAAAGAGTCAGAAAAAGTGAAAACAGAAAAGAAAATATATGAGAGAGAGAGAGAGAGAGAGAGATAAAGATGAAATATCTACAATACAACAACACACGTAAAATAGTACGATGAGAGGATCGTCTCATATTCTGGCATGCCATTTCTTATTCTGTTGTTTTTCTTTTTTTTTTATTTCTTCTTCTACTTCTTCTACTTCTTCTTCTTCTCTTCTTCGTCTTCCTCTACTATTCGTGAAAAGATCCTCGTTGTGTCATCGTCGATGCTTTCAGCTTCGTCTTACTCTTCGTCTTCTCGAAAGGCAAGAAAGAGAAAGAGAAAGAAATACATTCATACTTCGTTCGTTCTGTCCTCGAGAAGAAAACAAGAAAGAAAAAAAGAGAGAAAAAAGACGTTCGTAAAGAAAAAGAGAAAGAAAGATAGAAAGAAAGAAAGAATGGCGGGAAAAAAGAAAGAAAGAAAACGACTTCTTTTTATTCTTCTATGGTGAACGGAAAGGGTCGAGCCTCCGAGCGATTTCCTTCGAGAGTGAACCCGATCCTCTGGAATTCTCCCGAGGAACGACAGGATTTAACTCGCGAACTTTTATATTTCGTCTTTTCAATGATTTCTCCCTTCTTCTTCTTCTTCTTCTTTTTTTTCCTCTTTACTTTTTTTTATTATTATTCCCCCATTCGTAATTTTCTTCGAAATTTTTCTCTCTTTTTATCTTTATTTATATATACATATATATATATTTTTTTAATAAAATATATTCACAGTACCCTTTTTTAGATAATCAAATTTGATCATAATATTTATATTTACTATGATTCAATATCGACGAGTAACTTAAGAATGCAAATCTTATAAAGTTAAAGAAAAAGAAAGAAAGAGATAGATATCGATATGTTAGAGCTTTGATTACGTTTTCTTTTCATAAATTTTTGTCTTCTCCTTGTTGACTTTACGTTTATCTTAAAAATTCATCGTTAAAATCCAATTGAAGATTGAAGAGATCGTTTTATAATTAATATCATAAGATATTTATCGACGAATATCTCATCTAACGAGATAATTAGTTATATAATGTTAAAAATAAACGGATGCTTAATAAAGGTTAGTTTAATAAGGATTTAACAGCAAATTCATTAATCCGATAACACCGAGGATCGGGATTTACGTTAAGCATACATATAAACCTAAACTGCAGTGGGACGCCAGAACGTTAAAACGTTCGACGTGATAAAAAAAGAGGAGTAAAAACAAAAAAAAGGAAGAGAGAAAAGGCAAAAAAAAATAAAAAAAAGAGGGAAAAAAGGAGTATCGTTCCCGAAGGATTAACCCCCGACGTTATTTCCACGTAACGGGAACTCCATTAACCGAACGAGCTTCGCTAGAATAGCTAATTTTCGTTCGTCGGCGCGCTCGACTCGAAATTTCATTTATACTAAACCGGTTGAACTCGGCTCGACTTTCGACGGGACCCCATGACCCATGACCCATACCAATATCCATGCCCATGCCCATGCCCATGCCCATGCCCATGCTCATGCTCATGCTACGTCTTACCCTCTATTCTTCCTTCCTTTCAAACATTCGTAGTCGCTCGAAGAAGGAGTAATTACGTGATCGTCAAGAATTCGCGTTTCTTTCGATCGGTCATTCTCCAATCTCTCTTGATGGATACCAATTTCCTAACTTTTAATTTCATCTGCGAGTAATCGAAAGTTTTATCCAAGGAATCCCCCCGTAAAATGTTAGGAGACGTAGAATTATTCTTCCATGCCAAACTTTATTAATAGGATCACTCGATAAGATAAACGAGATTTATCGTTCAGGTAAAAATTTGTATATATATATATATATATATATATATATATATATTCATTCGAGTGGAGGTGGTGTAGGAAAAAAACAGAACAAATTGTATATCCGTGATAACATCCTACAGATATATTTATCCTTTTTATTGAATCGAAAGAGAAAATCAAGCCTGTTGTTTTTCTTTCGCAATAAAAAATATCCTTCTTATATTTATTCATTTTTTGCTTGTTTGTTTGTTCACTTGTTACAAATAATATTAAACAAATTTGACATATACTTTTCAAAATTTATTCTTTCAGAGTACACGCTCCTTTTTTTTTTTTTCTTTTTTTTTTTTTTTTATAAAGCTATTATATACCTATATATGAATATATATACAAGTATTTTATAAAGAAAGAATTGTTGATCGAAAAACGAAATGAATAGGAAAGGTTTTTAATTGTCAGTTTACCCTTTTGTAATACACGCATAGATAATGGTTAGAAACGTGCTAACGGTTATCTCACGGCAGTTAAAAATCGAGTTTTACGGTGCGATACGTTCGTTACACCACAGTATTCCAAATGCACAACCCATATCGGTATCCGTGGTTTTCATGCCATTTACGCAACGACAGCTGATGAATCTATGCCGGCCAGCCACGAGTGCACCGACCGACATCCCACAGTTTCCCCCGATTTCAATCCTCTCTACCGCATGGTAAACCCTCATCGTTTTTCAAGAGAGAGAGAGAAAGAGAGAGATAGATAGATAGATAGATAGAGAGAGAGATAGAGAGAGAGAAAGAGAGAGAAAGAAAAAAAAAGAGAAAGAAAAAGAGACTCGACCCTTTGCCTCTCACACGTCTATCGCTTTTAAAGCCGAATTTTCTACGCCTATCTCATGCAAGATCTCTCGCCCATCGATTTGTTTTTTCTTTTTGTTCTTTTTTTTTTTTTTATCTTTTTTTTGTCTTTTTTTTTACATAGTGTCGAATGTCCAATATGCATATATATGTACATGCATTTTAAGACCATTTAAATATTCACAAATAATAAGTCTTATGGTTCATAGTTAGACCACTTGTTGTTGTCGTATATGTCGGTCTTCTTTTTATATCTTCTGAATTTATCACAAAAAATTTTATATTTATATATGTGTGTGTGTATGTGTGTATGTATTAACGCTCTATAACGTAGTATTTCTTAATACCTAATACTAAATAGAATTAATATTAAAACACTATTTAATAATCAAATTTGTATGATTACTTTAAAAGCGACAGTAATAAAGAAACTTCATTGTTTATATTCAAGAAAGAATATTTTTGAAAAATTGATAATAAAATAAAATTTGGAAAATACGGATACGTAATATATTAAATCTTTACACATGATGTTGTAGTAAAGTTTCAAAATAAAATCTCTCTCTCTCTCTTTTTGGAAATCTATTCCATCAAAAACAGAGTTCTTGAAAGATGCGCAGAATCAAATCGGTCGATATATTTCTCGAAGAAGGAATTCGTTTCTTCTCGGTCGTTTGTCCCAAAGAAGAATTGTGAATTCGAATCATTCGATGAATTCTTTTCTCGTCGATCGCAAACGTCTCTTCAACTCTTGGAATATCGTCGATTCTTCTAGCCGATGTAAATCGCTTTATTTGCATGTAATGGTATTGTTTGTCCTAGAGTCGAACGAGAGAATTCACTACGCTCTCGTTTTCTTATAAATCGTTTTCCTTTCTCGCGCAATAGTTCTTTCTCTTTCCTTATTTCTGATTGCAATAAAATTCGTTCGAAGAAAATACCTTCGACCTTTCGTAATGACATTTTCTTTTTTTTTATTTTCTGATTTTTAAAAGAAGGAGAAAAAACGAAAGGAAAGAAAAAGGAATCTCTAATCAAAAATTTCAACGATATAAAAAGCATCGTTAGAAAATATTTCCCATTCTATTTTCGTTTCTTTTCCTTCTTATTCTTCTCTTTCATTCAAAATTCCTAATTGCAAATGTACTACGTGAAAACGAATATTCCGACTACACGCCGGACACTTTTCTCTATCCATTCGTAACCACAATTCGCGTTTCGCTTTTCATTTCGTAAGCTCGTTCTATTCTCGATAGCAACCGCAAAGATTTACTTTGCGAAACGAGATTTGATTTTTTATTTTTTTTTCAATCCCTTTTCTCTCTCTCTCTCTCTTTTTCACACGCTTGTTCCTCATTGGTCGATTAGATTTACTTATTTTATTATCTTTTTTCTTTCTTTTCTTCATTTCCTTTTTTCGAAACCATTATCAGATACAATAACGTTCAAGCTTCTAATATTTCTAATTCAAAGAGATTCTAATTTCTCTTCGAAGAGCATCGAACAAAAGTATTTTCGAAAAACGAATACGTTTATCCGGTGAACGCAGCTGCGACTAGCGGTAAATAATAGGCATCATTCGTGTTACGCTTTCAATCACGTACACTCACACGCACTAACTACATTCACCTGATTTTCTCTCTTTTTCTCTCTCTCTCTTTTTCTCTCCTTGTTGTTTCACATTCGTTCGTTCGTTCGTTCGTTCGTTCGTTCGTTCGTTCGTTCATTCGTTCATTCGTTCGAACGCATATCTGCAATTTGCCACGCAGCCCGTTTCTGTCTACCCTCGTGAAAGCTTTCCTACTCATTTTCTGCAATTACTGGATTATAGGGAGACTATTAATGTTCAAACAATACGTGGCTACTCTCGTTTAATCGTTCTCTGTCACGATCACGTATGTACCAGAAAATCGATATATCCCATTCCTTTCTTTTTATTTCTCTCTCTCTCTCTCTCCCTCTCAGTGTTTAGAATTTCTTTTCTCGTAATTATCGTTCTTGATAGATTATTTTTAAACGATGATTATGCAAATTTTATTATTATTCTGACCGTATGAATGAATTCATCATAGAGTTATATGGGAATATAACTATCCAATATTTATTCAACATAATCTTATCAATCACTTGTAAAAATAAAGAGAAGAGAAAGATACCAAACGAAACTAAAATTTAATCGGTATAATGTCCCATGAATATTCGAAATACGAGTACATAGAAACCTACTCGTTTCATCGTTCGAATTGGAACGCACGTGCAAGAGAAAATGGCTAATATGTATTTCGTTTAATAGTCTTAGTGCCAATGGCGATAGGAGACTACTACTTTCCCTATGTTTCCTAACGCTAGCATACAAAACCGAGGATTAATATCGTCGTACGTTACTAGTTTTTACTCGTTACATCTACATTGTGTCGTAGCTAACCAAAGTCGGTATAAAATATTTTTCCCCATTCGTTTCTACGACGTCCGACTCATTACCTGTCGAGAGAATACAAGCTCAAACCCACAGGAAAAAGAAAAGGCTCGTTAGAAACTCTCTATGTACTACCATATACTTTGGCTATGTTATCGCATTAGAAATATATCACGGAGCCTTCTGATTACGAGAAAAAAAAAAATTACGAGACATTACGATCCTGTACACTTTGCAATCTTTATTATTTTCATGAGAGATTTATGGCATCTCTAATTTATCGATCTGCCGTCATATAATTAAATTTCGTTAGAAAAAAAAATATATATATATAAAATTAACCATAATCCTATATACTTTGCAATCTTCATTAATTTTACAAGATATTTAGAAGATCTCTACGTAGAAGCTATAAGTCTTCTGAACAAATTTATTTATAAAACGGGAATTCTTCAATGGGGATTTATAATATGGGAATAAATTATAAAATCTAACTATATATTTATTGGAAAACATTAAATAATTTATTTTCGAGAAGAATTTCCTTGACAAAGTATGAATTTGATAAAGTGATTAGAAGCAAATGATTACGAGTGTAAGACGAGAAGGAAAAAGAAAAGAAACAAGAACAGAACAAAGAACAGAAAATACAAAGAAAAAAAAAAGAAGAAGAAGAAATTTACAATAAAGTCTCGTTGTCTCTCTTCTTCGTTGTCGTCATCGTCATCTTCGTTTTCGTCTTCGGTCGAATATCCGCTTTTCTCCTCGGCTTCCTTCTCGATTTTGGATTATTTGTCCCGCGGCGCTGTTTCTCGACGCGAATCTCATTTGCGCCGGCGGATCTAATCGTCTGCGAAATTTCTTTCTCCCGCAGCAATCTCGACCCTGAAGGTACCTTCTACGGATCGTCACCTTCTCCTTTCCCTTCTCCCTTCACTTCTTCTCCCTTCTTCCTCTCACCAATGTATTCTCCGATCGCTTAATACCGTTTAAATCTCCTTTGAGGTCGCACGATTCACGATTCAACTTTTCTCTCTCTCTCTCTCTCTCTCTCTCTTTCTCTCTTTCTCTTTCTTTCTCTATCTCTCTCTCTCTCATTCTCTCCAAAGACGATTCCGTTTGCAACGGAAGCACGTTAAAGTTTGCCAGTGGCGATGGACGACGTCGATATCTCGAGGGACGATTCAGAGGGAGGAAATGAATCGACTTCAAACTCTAGCTTTATTTGATATTCCTGCTACCGATGTTTCACTCCTCCTCAATCTTCTATTAACCCTCGTTAATCTTCTATTATTAAATTTTTAGGCGTCTTTTAGAGAAGGCATAAAGGAAAAAGAAAAGAAATCTCGTTACAATATATACGAATTATGATATATCTACGTATGTATGTCATCGTCCTTCGTCCTTCGTTTTTTGTTTTTATTTTTTTATTTCGCGTATGATAATCGAACGAATCAAGTACACAAGTGTATGTATGTTTGTACGAGAAAATAAAAAAAAAGAAAAGAAATACTACGGAGAAAAACTAGCGTGTATTACTTCAGTTATAAACGATGTTTATTTACTATTAAGAAAATGAGAGAGTAGATTTCGAAGAAAAATATATATATACATTCGTAAGCTCATAAGTAAATACGTAAGCTTCGAACGTGACGAAGCGATGTGTCATTGATAATTCATTTCGCGAATAGGGAACAATACAATTGTTTCTAAGTAAGCCATATTTTCCTAACTCCAAGAGCAAATCAGTCGAACTCGAGCCGTCGTTTAACACGCATCTCTATCTATCTAGTTTCATTCTTCCCAGACATTCGATCAAAGGTAACGATCATTATTTTTACAATTACATAAATCTCGTTTCAATAAATCTAATATTCGTACGATCCGAATTTCATTCGTTCGGTATAATCGAGATATAACTATAACGAGTAGGTTTCCTTAACATACATATACGCATTTAATTTCGTTTATTTATTCGCACATACTAATAATCATTTTAACTAACACATATAATTCTAACCGTAATAATCATTCGTCTCATCGTGTGATTACAGTATAATCACATAAGCTCCCTGAATTTAATGAGAACGTTTCAAAGGTCCATTTGAAAGATTCACAACCTCGTACTATATATATATATATATATATATATATATATATATATATATATATATATACACACATACCCATACACCCACACACACGCACATATATACATATATTCGTATACATGCTCGTATGTATCTACGTATACAGAGATGTATATTATATCATAGGCATTTACAAAACCGTCTGACGAAGAACGTGGACGGTACTTTGCACCGTCTCTACTACACCGCGGACAAAATCCGCAGCTTATATTCCATAGCGTCCATGCGATGTAATAAATTAATGGAATCTATGACGAGCCATCTCATTTTGCGAGCGGCTAGCCACGTTACGCTCGAGGAGAGTCGTTATCTCGTTGCGAGTACAAAGGCCGAGCTTGGCCATATTGTTACGGTCTCGAGCTTTCCAGTATCCACTGAACGCGTTATCTCTCCTTCTCTCATTTTCCTTTTTTTTCTTGTTTTCTCTCTTTCTCTCTCTCTCTCTCTCTCTCTCTCTCTCTCTCTCTTTCTTTCTTTCTTTCTTTCTTTCTTTTTTCTCTTCCCTTCCCTCGTTTTGTTTTGGTAAATCCATTCTTTTCGAGACGAGTACGCGTTCGAACAAATCGCATAGATAATTCTTTTCCTGTTTCTCTTTTTTTTATTCCACACATATCGATGTATTTTCAGTATACGATAATTATTACAACGTACGATAATTATTATTATGAAATCATTATCATACAAGCTCGAATTCAAACATAGATAATATATGCTCGAATATCGATCCGAAAAAGTTTCTCAACCCCCTCACGTTTCGTTAGATACGAAAACTCATTTTTGGTTAATTGAAGTAGAGATGGGTAGATGAAAGATTTTCGATTGGATAAGAGTAATAAAATCTCGAAAAAGAAAAAAAAAAAAAAACATTTTCGAAGATTGGTGAAGAGGAGCAAACGATAAACGTCCTTTATCATCTAGGGCGTCAACGAAAGTTCGTCTTATCGTGAGACTCGCGACGCTCGTTCTTTTTTTTTTTTTTTTTTTTTGTAAAGAGAGAAAAAAGAAAGGAAGGGAAGAAGAGGAGAAGAAAGAGGAGAAGGAGGATCGTTACCACGGAACAACCGAGATTAGAGCAAAAGGGATAAAAGGAGGGTAGAAGGTAGAAGAAAAAATAAAGGAAGGAGGTAGGCGAATAAAAGTTTGGTAAACTCGATAGAATGAATAAAGATAGAAGGAAAAAAAATATGTATATAATAATAATAATATATTTTTTATATAAAAATATGTACATAATATATAAATGTCTTAGAAATTTGTTTATTTCATTCGCACGATTTCTATTATAAATTATACAGTAGGTATATTCATCGTCATAAATATTTAAAGAAAAAAAAAGATACGTATATATTTTAATTGACACACTTTTATGTTATAATTATCTTGTTAATTACGTCTTAATAACAATCAGTTTATTTATATATTGACCGAATGAGATATGTAATAACGTGAAGAAAATAACGTATCATATTATATGGGGGACGCTCTAATATCGATAAAAATAATTTCTGGATTAAGTTAAGTTCGATCTCGATAATACACTCGATCAAACGAAATGGATATAATATATCGAGTTAAGGAAAATTCGATCGAGAGTATCGTCCTTATCGGAAGAGTCTAAGCTCTCTTGGAAAGTTTTTCTAGGCAATGCTGGTGTATTAGATGGTGAAGAGAGACAGTATAAGAGAACGAAATAGGATAGGGCCAAGTATCAAAAGAGAGAGAGAGCAAGAAAGAGAGATAGTGAGAATGGGAGAGGGATAGAGAAAGAGAGAGAGAGAGAGGGTGAGTCTTACATCGACTAAGTGAGTGACGAGTTAGAAAAGACTGAGAAAAGAAGAGACAAAAAAGAGAGAGAGAGATAGAAAGAGAAGAGAAGTGACTACTCGAAGAAAGAGACAAAAGTTGGCAAGTCGGATAATGGTGAAGTTATGGCTGCAACTGAAACCTTTAATATAGTTAGATATAGATATAGAGAAAGATATAAACATATATATATATATATAGTATATCGTGTAAGACAATCCTAAACGATCCGTCAAGACTGAACGTTTCTTTCGAAAAGCAAAAGGAATCTTCTTTCTATATCTTCTTTTTTATTTATATCCAACAAAGAAGAACAAGTAGAGAAATCCTATTCGACGGAAGGAGAAAGAGAGAGAGAGAGAAAGAGAGAGAATGTTTTAAAAAAGAAACAAAAAAGAGACATGTCGGTCAAACGATTTTAGACTAGTCAGACAACGATCTCTCTCTCTCTCTCTCTTTCTCTTTGTATATCTATCTCTCTCTATCTATCCTCTTTTCCTCTTGTTGTTTCCTCTTAGGAATTGTAGGAAGCAGGAGTCGAGAACGAGTGAATAATGGACCGAAAGTGTCGCTTTATTGGATTACCTGGTTGCTTCGAGACTCCTCGATCGTTAAATCAAACTGCCGAATCACCGATCTAAGTTTCCGAAGCAAATCGAGAGAAGTTCGAAAGTCGGTAGCAGTAGTAAGAAAGAGAGAGAGAGGGGGAGGGAAAGAGGGAGAGCTTAGACCAGTCGTCTAAGTCGAGCCGAAAATTTCACTTTGTTAGTAAAGTAAAACGTTATCTCTGTTCTCGTGTCTGTGTGTTAGATAGCGTGGTAACGTTTCGATTGTTCAATTCGAATTTCAAATCGTTAGAATGTATTATATGTAGTCTACTTTGAAATTTCTTGTAAGTAGTTTCTTGTAGAAAACGAGAGAGAGAGAGAGAGAGAGAGAGAGAGAGAGAGAGAGAGAGATAGTAAGAGATAGGGAGAGAGAGAGAAAAACAAATATATGCTTCTTTCCTCTTATATTTTTTCATTGATTTTTTTATACAGTTTGTTATATATATATATATATATATATATATATATATATATATATCGTATATATCAACTTATCATTTTTTCACCAAACTATACTATACTATACTATAAATTCATGTGAGGTGAGGAAAGAGAGTAACGTAACGATCGTTGAATACTACAACTTTGCGAGAGAAGTTTACAACGGTGACCACCATGAAAATTTCCCTCGAGAGACCCGAGTCAGGAGAGAGAGAGAGAGAGAGAGAGAGAGAGAAAAGTAGTATGCATTGAACATTGCTAAATTATACGCTTTTGTTTGTACACATATGTATAGCTATATGTATATGCATATATAGTAGTAGATGGTCACTCGAATACATGAACTCTCAATTCTCATACATATATCTATCAAAGTATAAAACATTCGATATTCGTTTCTCTCGATCGTGAATTCTGATTGTCAAAAGGCAATTAAACATTTTTATTCACCTAATTAGAAATTTATATAATATTAGAAAGATAGATAATATTCGTAAGTGAAATAATTGACAATAAAGAAGAAAGAGATATACGAATTCATATCGAGACTCAAATTTATATTACTTCACTCGTATATCCATAATATTGTGCATAAACATAAATTGTTCAGATTTTTATGGGCAACAATTTTACAAAAGTTTTTTTTAATTATTCAAATCACGCACAGTATTAATAATGATAACAAACATAAACGCGTGTATATAAAAATCTCATTGATAATGAATTTCATTGATAATGATAAAAAGAATTTTTACTTCGTTATATCTATTTTATAACATTTACGTACATTTTGTTAATGTAATAACAAATTCGATCAAATAACAAAATCTAATAATAATGGCGCCGTATCAATACTGTTTAAGATGCAAAAAGAAAGAAAAAAAAAAGAAAACAAAAAAGAAGAAACAAAAAAGAATAAAAAAAAAAGGAAGCAGAAACAAAAACGAATAACTCAAAAATAATACTTATTATCAACATACAGGAAAATTTGTGTCCTCGGAGTCGCAGAGTTTGGTCGGTACTCCGTTAAACTACGTAATTCTGTTCAAGGCATAAACTTAACGCTTCTGCTCTCATCTCCATGGTTCATGACATGACTTGGTCGAAATACATACATATATGCGTGCATCTATGTCCGTATAATAAGAGCTATGAGGAGAAGAGAGAGAACAGAAAATAAGTGTGTGTATGTGCGTATCTATGTATACATGTATATGCGTTTGCTTCTCTGTGTGTGTTCAGGCACCGTATGCTTACTAGAATCGGAGTGAACAGCCTGGATAATCGCGCGTACTTTTGCGAAAGTTCTCGTGGGAAATTCTCGGAACTCGGTACGATAATACAAGAGAGAAAGGAAATCGTGCATCTCGCTGTCGCGAAGTCCTGGTTGGTGCACGCGTAAAATATCTAGAGACACGTGTGTATATGCATGCGTGCATGTGTATAGGTATCTATATGGATGGAGCATCGTTAGCAACGTTCATCTATAAAATCGTCCATTTCAACGTTGATGGAAGAAGCTCTCTTCGTATCAAACATCGACTATTATTCGTAATCATCTCGTTCATTCGTAGATTTTGATAAGTAATTTTCTTAAAAAAAAAAAAGAATCTTTAGGCGATATATATGTTTGTATATGTATCTGGGATTATTAAATAATTTTTCTTTTATTTTTTCATTTCCAACAAACATGTTTCGATCGATAAGATATCTTAACGAGGTTTTGTTTTTCTTCATTATATATGAGAGATTATTTTATCGTTATGACATTTAATTTCAATGGATAATTACTGAGCAATCGACGATATAAATAATATCTGAAATTAATCGTATTGTATTATTATGTTATATATATTTTTAAGACATTTTTCTTTCTTTCTTTCTTTCTTTCTTTCTTTTTTTCTTGTTTCATCACTTAACGCAAAGTCGTGGAAAAATTAACAACCATTGATTATGTCCTATCTCGAAGTATGATTTTGTAAGAGTTAAGAAAAGAAAGATTCGAGGATAAGCGAGAAAGTTTTGGAACGTCAAGGATTTCGCACAGAAAGCGTTCAAATTTGTATGAGATGAAGGAGGATTAAAAAGTTAGTCGTTAGTAAGTTTAGTGTCGCCCTTTGTGCGCTAATTACATGGATTATAGAAGAAAGACGTTGATAGCTTATAAAAAGAACGTATGTATATATTTATGTACGTATATGTATATATATCTTTCTCTCTCTTTCTCTCTCATCGCCTGTTGGGTGTGAAAACGCAAGTTGGCAAAAAAATTGCTTCATGAATATGTAGAAAGCACGCCTACATCGAAGTTGGCATACTTGTCGTTTTCTGACGTTAATATTAAAGATCATAAAACTAACTCTTCTATATATTTCGAGTATAACGTAAGTATATATATATATATATATATATATATATATATATATATATATATTCAGACGGGCATTGAAACATTAATTAAAAAGTATTATTAACTATAAACTTTAATACAAGTTCATTATTTTATTATAATAAATATTTTCTTTATCTGTTTATTAGACGAATGAATCCAATAGTATCTTTTTTGAAGTAATAATCGTATAAATTCTACTTTATCATGACGAATTTCTTTTTATATATTTCTTTAGAAATAGAAATTTGATATTATTTTTAATAAAAAAAAAAAAAATGAGAACGAATCAATTCGATGATATTATCTTTAGTAAGAACATAAATGTTATATCGTTCTAATACTTTTTTAATAATATCTATTAATGAATAAGTCGATTTAAAATAAATTGGTTAGAATAGTTTCTAATAAAAAAATTGTTTCTTTTTTTGTTTCAGGTAACAAAACGTTCTCGATTCAGCGTGTTAATCTAATAGAAGGAAACGACGGGATGATTATTTGTAAGACGATTAACAATGCAGAAATAGAGAGAAAGAGAGAGAGAGAGAGAGAGAAAGAAAGAAAGAAAGAAAGAAAAAAAGAGAAAGGTATGCAACGGAAATAAACTTTGCGTTTAGTCGAGCTGTCCGCCATGAAAGCGAAACGTTCGTAATTTGAGAGATGCTAGGAAAACCCTCAGGAGTTAATTATAATCCGTTGAACTTGGCTGACATAATACGTCGGACGTTTAGAGAAATATATTGTGTTGCATTTTGACATTTCCATAAGATTATATTCAGGTATGTAACTACTTACATTAAGAACGAACATAAGAAATTTTATGATATCTCGAATGAAATATAATATTTCTAGTATAATGAAATTCGATTTTTTGATTAATAATAATATTTCTAAAAAGAATTGGATAATCTCTCTCTCTCTCTCTCTCTCTCTCTCTCTCTCTCTCTCTCTCCTTTTTTTTTTGGTATAATATTTTTTTTTTTATTAAATATATATATATATAGTTTTCCTTTTGTTATTTATTTTCTCATCGGAAATACGTCGGATAAAATTAATTGAATCCAATGTTCCCACAAGCGATAAAATAACGTTTCTCCACAATTGAATAGCACCTCTCGAGGTTATTTAAAAGGTACCATTTTCTTCTTCCCCGTTACGATGTCCATTTCGATTCCCAACGAATTACAATAATGGTCTATCGAACGATGCACTTCTCTAAGGGGGTGTGGAGAGGTGGGGGGGAAAGGCGGTGGTGAGAAAACGCGTCGAACGGTGTTTTTCCGTCGAAGAAATGGCAATTCTCGGATAGTTTGGACCGTAGCACGTATCCTTTACTACTACATATATATATATATATATATATATATATATATATATACTCTTGGCTATTAGAAAGTTTAGAATGAGCAAAAGAAAAAGACAGAGAGAGAGAGAAAGAAATATACAACAAAAAAATATATATATAACAACGTGGGAGAGTGTAATCGAGCGAGAAGAGAAAGAAGCCATTGGACGTTTCGAGAATACGGAAATAAAACTTTAATTAAACATAACCACGATTATTATCCTTCTTAAAAAAAAAAGAAGAAAAAAGAAAGAAAAAGGATTATCAACTAAGAGGACAGAGAAGAGAAAAAGAGTGTGTGAGAGAAAGAGAAGAAAGAAAGAGCAGTCGAAAGTTATCAGCGGTCATTCGTAAGATCGAGAGAAACGAAGTTCCACGTTGTTACCAACGTTAAAAACTTTTAGTTCGCCATTCGAAGTACCCTTTTCTCTCATGAACTATGAATTATTCATGCGTTATACTACGTCGAGGTATAGAAAAAGAAAAGAGAGGTGAAATATAAATCCGGGTATTGAAATTTTCCACGTTCTTGCTACCGAAGAGACTTAACTTTCTGCCAGATCAAACATCTGTCGCTCTTACTATCTATCTCTCTTTCTCTCTCTTTCTCTCTCTCTCTCTCTCTCTCTCTCTCTCTTTCTGTCTCTTTTGGTCTCTTGGTCTCTTGATATCTCTTTCTCTTTCAGGAAAAGTCACATTTATCGTTTTATTATACTTCGTCTCAACGAATAATTATATTCAGCAGGGATCAGTTTTAAGAGGTCGTATCTCTCGAGCAGCGCCAAATGAAAACTTTCTGACCCAATAAGGTATTTGTTTCTCTCTACGGTAGACTTATGCAAATCTCACCGACTAAAAGATGTTACGGTATATATTATGAAGAAAGAAAAAATAAGAGAAACAAAGAGAGAGAGAGAGAGAGATTACGACAATATAATAATTTCTATATAATAGATTTAAACGATATTTCGAAAACACACATCTATATTCTTCAAGTATTATTCTTTTCAATAATATTAATTATATTATTCACGGTACTTAATCAATCTAAAACGTAAGAGAGACAGAAAGAGAGAAAAAGGGAGAAATCGTGAAATATGGTAATTTAAATATTGCATTTAAATAATACAAATATATACTTCGGGTATTCATTCATTAATTTATCTAATTTTTCATAAGATCAAATTAATCATATTTATCACATATTCATTATATGAAATGAATAATTTAATATATAAATAATATCTTTCAATTAACTCGATCCTTTTATGGTTTCCATGTTATTAAATACGTTTGCTTTATTTAGTTATACTACAAACGAGTACCAATCAAAAAGCATACCATTGATATAAACGTCGACATATGTACATACGTACATACTTACACACATATATATATATATATATGTATGTACGTATGTACAGAACATGTGTATACAAGATTCCTTTGCTTTTCCGAATCTCTTCAGAGTCAACAGCACTTGCTGTCGTTCCGACTACTACAAACAGTCGAGAGTCGGTTGTGATTGGATTTCTTTCTAAGTGTACGTATGTTCACGTACAAGAACTAAAACCCGTGGAAAATACGATCGATCTAACAAAACAATTTGCCACACCTCCCACAAATACAAATTCATTTACGAAAAGACTTCTGTCAATCTATCTAAGAGAGAAAGAGAAAGAAATGGATAGACTGTATCGACTAATCCAATTTTCTTAAAACTATTACTTTGATGAGTTTAAACGCAACTTTGATATATTAATCGTTTCTTTTATTTTCTTTTTTATCTAAGAGGTACATAGAAAAAAAAAAGAAAATGAAACGAGGATAAGAAATTGTTTAGAAGAGAATTGTTTAGAGAAATTTTCGATGATAGAAGAATATGGTTCGGTTTTTGTTAACTGGGTGTAAAGTCTTAGATCATTTTAATGCATCTTGATGCATTTCTATTAACTAAACTAGTTCATATATATATATTTCTGTACTCTAGTACTCCGTTGCATCGATGTCGTCATGCAGCAACGCTCAAAGTACGACTCTTGTCATCCTCATTGTATATGTATGTGTATCCATCTATCTCTGTAGTCATACGTACGTGTGTGGATTACAAATAAGCCAGTCCTAACTAATCTCTCTCTGTCTCTCTCCCTCTATCTATCCATCTATTTATCTCTGTATTCAAGAGATGCTATATTCACTGATAATTATACGAACTTACGTAGAGGAAAACATAGTTGCGAATTATCAAAGATTATCAAAGATTATCAAAGGTATGTTCACGTAGATCGGTAGAACATTTTACGTAGAATAAAATGACAAGTCTCTTCTTCTTTTTTCTTATGTAAAGAATACAATATTCCAATTTTTTTTAATCGTCTATTGAAATTCAATGAAAAATTTTGATTATCGATGATATGAATTTAAAGTGATTAGTTTCTTGTCAAACGAACATGATGTTTGATTATCGATTAGGCTAGTGCTACTGAAGCGCAATACCTTTGATGAATTACGAGCCATAGTTAAAGCGACAACCAAAGATCCATCTATTTTGGGAATTTCAGGAATATATACATACGTTCGTTGGCATGAAGCTATAAAGATCTACCTGTATTCGTAATAATTTTATATTTTTGAAATATTAGACAGAGAGGTCTTTCAAAGATTGAAATTATTCTTAGGAAAAAAAAATTTCTAACGATCGATAAGCCGTAACGATTCAATTTTCAGCAGACATATTCCGGCTGATCTTTTTTTTTTTCTCAGATCGTAAAAAAAAGTTCCCAGGAGACTCGTAGTTTTACGATCTATAAAAGAAAAGAAAAAAAAAAAAAGAAAAGTTTGTTTAAAAAGTGTCGGCAATCGAGAGTAATCGATTTTTAAAGTCACTTGAGAACTTTCGACGCGATCTATGTCGTCATAGTTAGTAATTAGTTACAGTAATTAAAATTGATTTTTAAGAAGACTCTTCCTTAACGTTAAAACATTTTTTTTAATTATTAATAATTTTCGTGTAGGAAGTAAATACACATACACACACGTACATATATATATATATATATATATATATATATATATTTTGTATTTTCTCACGATTCAATCTCTAGCAACTCTCTAATTTCAAATTCGATCGTATTATTACGGTAGACTGATTCGTGAGAATCTTGTAATGGAAGATCGTTTAAGAGGAAGTTGCGAATATCGTGACGAGTAAGTTCCCCTCACAGTTCTCGACGAGAAGCGACCGAGAAAATGAAATAAATCGAAGAAGTTTACCTTGAATACTCCTTCCCAGTGGGCACGTACCTATCGAAGTAGAACGAACCAAGCTCCGAGAGAGTCTCTACTTTCATGATTATTCGACATCTTAATCTATCTGACATACTTCGACGAAGGTAACCTAAGAATTTCTCCTTTAGAAGGGATTCAGTTGAGAAAGAGAGAAAGGGAGAGAGAAAGGGAGAGAGAAAGAGAGGGAGAAATAGATAGATAAATAGTATAACTTGACAAATTGCGATTACATGATTTCTGACAAGAGAACACTAAAAATCTTTTCTTTTTCTTCTTCTTCTTCTTCTTTTTCTATTTGTTTGTTTGTTTGTTTCTTTCTTTTTCCTCTCGTTTTTTTTTTCTTTTGGATAGCATAAAATCGCAAAAATAATTTCGTAGATCTTACCGAACGGTCGAAAGAAAGAATTCAAGATATTTTCATATCTCTATGCTTTCCATTTCTATTTATAGTTTATTTCGTCAGATTTACCCGAGAAATATGACGTAATCTATAAGCCACGAAACGATGTCAGAAAAGATGCAATTCCAATCGATCAAGCTGTAGTAGGTACACCACGAAACCAATAAATGCAGCATAACGTCAAATATTGTGTGATCTCGTATTCCTCGAGCCCACCCCCGACTATTCTACCATATCTCTCGCCCCAACCCTTTCAATATCGTTCAATCGATCAATCTTGAAGATTCTCTTAGAAATTGTCACCTCGACGAACGTTCAGTGTCTTCAAATTTCTATTTCTCCTTTTTTCTTTGTGATTAGTTTATTCGTAGAAAAGAAGATGCGTGTTTGTGTATATCTCTATAAAAAAAAAAAAAAAAAAAAAAAAACGAAGAAAAGGTACATTTTTTAAGCGTGTACAAGCCTAAAAAAAAATAAGAGAAATAAAACATCGATTTTTGAAACCAGTAAAAAACTTTTTGGACCACCCTGTACGGTGAAAAAAAATTCAGTTAAGAAAAAAAAAGGAGAAAATGACGAAGTTAAGCTTCGTCGAGTCAGTCGCCTCGTTGAAAAATAAGGCCGTACAACAACCTAAATAAGGTTTCCTTCGTCTGGGTCTTCGAACGGATTCTTCTTCTTTCATAGTCTCTCTCTCTCTCTCTCTCTCTCTCTTTCTCTTTCTCTCTTCCTCTTTTTTGCTCTTCTTCTCGGATTACATGGAAATTGGTATGGAACTTCAACAATTTTCCAATTTTTCATTTTATTCATTTCCCTATTACTCAAACGCGTCGTTTTATTTAATGTCAGTGAAATCGTATTAATTAATTCTCTCGTACATCGAAATCAAAGAGAGAGAGAGAGAGAAAGAGAAAGAGAGAGAGAAAGTTTTTTATTATTATTCGTATAGAGAAATACTGAAAAATAATTACATTCGAATATATGGGATATGTTTATAAAAATTATTTCTTTATTAAATACATAATGTTTTTTTTTAATATTGAAAAGTCATACATTTTATATAGGAAAAAATAACAAGTTATTTCAATTATTAACAGTGCCTTTTATTTCTTTATTTTTTTACTTTTTTGTAAAGATGCGTACGTATATTACATGGGACAAATTTGTTTCGATCACCTTTTATTTTATATTTTTTTTAACATTGCATACGTCGAGTCATCGAGTCATAAAAATTGATTTACTTTTCGTCCATTGATTTTTGTTTCCTCGCTTATTTACACGAATATATTATTAATATTAATTAACTGTGATGTAACAAGAAGTCTAGAAATAATAATGTCCATGAAAATTTAAATAGAAATAACCACCGTAGAGAGAAGCAAAACAAATTCGTTCGTTACTTTGGTGTCTCTCTGGCGGTTTTCGAATATACATTTAAACGTTAGGCTGTTACGTTAAATGGAGCCTATCTATTAAATAGAACCTACTAAATCCATCAGAAAACGCAATCAAAGTTCTCGGGGAAAAGTTGTCGCGTACGCTGCATGAACTTTCGTTTTAGCGTTATAATTTCAAACGAGATATACAGAGAAAGAGAGAGAGAAAGAGAGAAAGAGAGAGAGAGAGAAGTAACTCGGTTCGATCGAGAACAAAATTTCCATCGAAAAAGAGAGACAGAGAGAGAGAGAGAGAGAGAGAGAGAGAGAGAGAGGAAGAACTCTGCGAAAAGTCGTCTGCACCTACCGCATCGAAAATTCTAATTGAAATTTAATTAAACGCTGAGAAGCGAGCAATAATTGCGGGAGCGTGCGAACTATGTCAGGCGTGAAATAATACATTCTAGTATAAATATTATAAATAAAATAAGAATGAAAAACAAAAAAAGACTCTCCAAACAATCAAACAAATGACAAAAAAAAAAGAAAGAAGCGAAAATGCGCTCCATAAGAAAAGATTTTATCAATTTTGTAATTTTATTCTTCTATTTCAAACTGCATGTTTAATCTCTTTTTTATTGCTTGCTGTTATTATTTTTTTTTTTAATTTATTACACATGCATATGTAATTAATATAATACGTATACGGACTTGTGAGATCGTAGAAGTAACGTCAAAAATAATTTGCACTGATACAAGATAATTTGAAACAATTAATAAATAATTGTTATAAGTACGTAAGTGTTGTATATAGGTACGTACATATGTATCTATCAATGTAGATATTTAAAATTTCATGTAAATAGATGATAATCGATTATATCTTACTTAACACTTGTTTATCGATGGTATAAGCTTAGCAATTAAACATACACAAACACACATGCACACATACAGTGCAACAGCTTTGAATTTAATACCAATTATATTACTATCACTTATCTATCACTTATCTATCGATATATACGTGTGTGTGTGTGCGTGTACGTGTGTGTGTGTGTGTGTGTACACATATGTACATATATATGTATATATAAGCTTAGCAATGAAACACAGTGAGCGCTTAGAATTTAATATCTTTGGATATTCATGCACAATCCTAGCATAGTTATTACGTGTCTCTCTCTTTCTCTAGGATTAACAAGCTAGGTTACCGAGACATCTCAACGTTGACGCCTAACAAGGAAACCCGTTTACCCAGAGTCACACCGAAAATTCAATTATCTTCTTGGTATAACACTGACTGTCTGCTTCCTAACGCATTTTTCGAATATACGATTAATTCCATGTATATACATATGTATGTATGTATGTATATATATATAGATACACTATCTATACGTATACGTAATTGGAATTTGCAACTAGGAATCGTATTTGAGAGAAATCACGTGGTCAGAAGATTCGATTATCTTTCATCTCGTTTCAGTAGTAAAAAAAAAAAAAAGATAAAGAAAATGAATACAAAAATGAAAATAAAAAGAAAAAGTTGTAATACAAGGAAAATTGTTCTCTTCTTTGCTAAAGGTGTAAATCGATGGGTGTTTGGTTGAAAAAGAAAAAGAAAAAAATAAAGGAAAAAAAAAAGAAAAAGAGAAGTAAGAATGGGGAAAAGAAGAATAAAGGGAAACACCAGGTTGTTGTTTTCTTTCTTTTTTTTCCCCTATTTGTTTGTTCGTTTTTTTTTCTTCTTTTTTTTTCTATTTTTCATCCCCAACGTGGGATGGACGATTAATTAAATCTATTCGAACTGGAAGTGGAACCAGTTGAGCTGGTGGATACAATGATTCGTTAACGCTTTTTTCATCCGAATGTTCTTCTCTCCCTCTCTCTTTCTCTCTATGTATTTGTGTGCGAGTAAGTATGTGAGTGTGTGTGTGTGTGTGTGTGTGAGGATGTATGTCTGTCCCTATATCTCTTTTGAGTGAACATCACCGAATGAATGCAACGTCGACGAAAAGTAGAAGTAAAGAAAAAAAGAGAGTACACGAAAAAAAGAAGAAAAAAAAAAGAAAATAGAAAAAGAAAAAACAATGTGAAAACAATTCGGAGAATCGTTGTTGTTAGCTTCTATCTTAATTCTTGATTATTATTTAAAAGTCAAGAAAAGATTTGCTCGGCAGACTGACCAATCTGAAAAATTCAATTTCCTTTTCTACCTCTCTTTCTTTCAAGCAACAGGTTCGATTCTATTTCTCCCTCTCTCTCTCTCTCTCTCTCTCTATCTATCTATCTATCTATGTATCTATCTATCTATCTATCTATCTATCTCTCGTGTTCCATTGTTTCAACGCAGAACGTGTAAAGAATTACTTTCAAAGTAATGGAAAAGTCTCTTCTTTTCTTTTAAGAGCTCTTCGTTCCCCAGAAATTCTATTATTGGTCTTTTATATCAAACTGATTATACACTATTGTTCGTTTACTTAGCCATTTGAAACATACATATTTTTTTGTCTTCTTTCTTTCCTCTTCCTTTCTTTTTTTTCTTTCTTTCTTTCTTTTTTTTTTTTTTTTTGAATATACAACATTTCACTGTCATAGATAAAAACCAAGATACAATTATAATTTCTAATTATTCCATCGTACTTCATCGTAGTATTCGAAAATCCTGAAAGATGAATTATTTCTTTTTCATTTATTTATTTATTTTTTTTAATTATCATCACATAAATATTTAACGTATGCGAGAATAAAAATGGTATAATAATTTCGAACGATAGTTATATTGATCGTAATTAAATCGAAAATAAACGTTTGGTTAAGAATTATCGTAAGATTCATAGACATGTATATGAACAACAGTCGATATCATCGAAGAATCGTAAATGCATTCCCTTTTCGAATCCATCTGATGTTAGGTATTGCCGTCGTCTTCGAACGATCGTTGCCACGAAGGCAGCAGCCCTTTATTATGCTAATATCATTCGGGCTCGTGACGTTGATATCCGCAATCCGCCTTCAATTCGCATTGAAATAAGCTCCGATCTGACTTGCAGCAAGAAAAAGGAAAAATAAGGGAGTGAGTGTGTGCGTGGGATATATATATATATATATATATATATATATATATATATATAGAAAAAGATAGAGATAGATAGACGATAAAGAAGCACAAGCTTCCTTCTCTCTCTCTCTCTCTCTCTCTCTTTCTCTCTCTTTCTACGTAGACACGTAGAAAACGCGTATTTCAACGAATGAAGAATCGTCGTCGTATACCTTGAAGGAACACGTATTGTTGACGAAGCTTTCAAACTGCAAAAATAAATTTTCCACCACTATACCGTGGCTTATTCTTTGCCCGTTATACACACCGTGAAATTAAAATCCGTCATTGGATCGCGTGTAACGCCATAAACGATTTTCTTTCTTGGTCGGAGTGAAAAGATTTAAGAAGGAAAAAAAAAAGAGAGAAAGAGAGAAATAATAGTAAAAAGAAATTGCTGAATAGTGATGATAAAAAGAAAAAAAGAAGAAGGAAAATTTTAAGGGAAAAAAATAGTCGATTAAAAATTCAATTAGAAAACGATTAGAAAATAATCGTCTTTTAAGAACATCATTTACTAAGGGACAAATAATTTTTGTTCGTTCGTTTAATTTTTTACGATCATTCTTAATGCATCAATAAATGTATTAATAAATTTACGTGAAATAAATCGAATTATGAATTTTCCATTATAGTAGATCGAAGATATCTAACGATATTAGATTGTGTAACTTAAATAACCAAGGATAAGACATTAATGATGTTTCGGTGAAATATGCAAAACTTTAGTGACAGGGATCGTTATATAAAAGCATACTCGACGCTTTAGAACGCCGTAAAAAAGGTATAGCACGCTCTACTCTCTTCTTTTATCTTTCATGCGAGTAGGTACTTACTTAGTTATTTTTCTTTGATATTTTCGATATTTAATGAGGAGTAAAAAGAAGATAACACAAAAGTCATCCTTTTTATTATAGCCTTCTTTCTCTTTTTATTGATTTTCTATAATTATATAATAATTGACGTATTATGTCATTGCTTGACAAACTTTTTCGAAGCCCCTTAAAGATAGGCAACAAAGATCATAGTGATACACGCATGCACGAATGTGTTGCCTGTAAAAGGGGTAATACATACACACGCACACACAAGAAAACATTATTTCTTATCAATAGATAACGCTCGCATGCACAATTATCGAACAAACGTATAAAATGATCTGTCGTCGTGTGCATAAATAATAAGAGGAATTCATCCGTTAGATAATAATAAATTCACTATGTTGAAGGAGGAAAAAAGTCTATAGAGACAAACGACAGAGTTAGAGAAGTAAGAATAGAGAGTTTCTTTGCTATATGTCGATATTCTTTCATTTATTTATTTATTTATTTATTTATTTATTTATTTTCTTCCTTAGTCATATATTAAAAAGACAGAGGAATACAGAGAACGGACTTGACAAGAATATATATATATATATATATATATATATATATATTTAT
>NC_066600.1:1325000-1342500 GCF_905475345.1 Vespula vulgaris | reverse complement strand
CGTTTGTAAAATGTAATTTAATTAACAGTTTCTGACACGCGTGCATTTCATGTTAGCTTGCTCGGTAGCTCGTGCGACGACGTGCAACTTTTCATCTGGCGAGCTCCGGACGAATTTCCTCTCGTTTATTGGCTAGGAAAAAAGGAAGATCATTTTTATACATATGTACGAGTGTATACATACACTTTTATATAAAACAGAGAGAGAGAGAGAGAGAGGAGAAAACACCATATACAGCCTGTATTAATTTAATTAACGTTAGTCGACGCACGCATGTTTTTGAGTTGTTGAGAGAGAGTAGTCTTCTAAAGGAAAAAAAAATAAATAAATAAACAAAAATAAATAAATAAATAAATAAATAAATAAATAAAAATGAAAACAAAGAAAAAACGAAAAAAAAAGATTGTATACAAAATTGTTGGAACGTAAAAATTAAAAAACGAGGGTTTGTAGGATAAGGATAGAAAGAGTCTACATTTTCGAGATACCTATGTATACAAATGTTATAGTTTCAAGTGTACAACCCTTTTCACTATACATTTAACTCATCCACTTGAAAAACACCGAGGTTAAAATATTTAGGTATATGTAAACATTTTGCTCTTTATACTCTATGCATGCAAGTACCTATATCCATACACTTATGTATCCATGTACATATGTATATATATATATATATATATATATATATATATATATATATATGCATTTATTCGGATAAACATTTTACTCGTTAATACGAGATTTTTTAAGTCGATCTCTTTCGTTCAGTTTTTTTTTCATATAATTTTCTCTCTTTTATACGTGTTCAACGAGTTTCCCTATCCTTTAGACATTCGTTTTTTGCTTTATAATCGAGATTATCCTTTCAAGATCGTTAAAAGAGATAAATGAATATAAACGTTTCAATGTAAAATTAGCTTTGGTACGAATTTATTATACTAATTGTTTGAAAAGGATCTTCTTTTTTTTTATTTCCCTTTCCTTTCTCTTTGTTCTTTTTTCTTTTTTTTTTGGTAAAAAAATATGCTCTAGAAAAATTAATCTGACGTTACGTAGGAAAGATAAAGTTGTTAATTAATTAATTAAAAAAAGTAATTTCGTAACATACACAATCTCTATATATACAAATACATATACATTACATATACATATATATTATATCTACGTACATACGCAGGTACATATGTTTTGAAAAAAACATTGAAAGAAACGTTAAAGGAAAAGCGAGATCTTATCGAAGTTGGAGAGTTGAGTTTCCTCTTGTAAAAAGTCTTCTTTTCAGTTGTGGAAAGGATGAAAATGAAAGTCTCTGTGACCGCAGCTGCAAAGGCAAGACTAACGGTTACGTGAAATGGCCCGTCGAGATATATACGACGAGATATATTCCACTAACCCTTCCTCTCTCCCTTCGTTTCCCCATTTAAAAAGCTTTCCTAACAGTCTAGAAAATCTTGTCCGTCTTAATGGAAACTACCTCGAAAAGATTTTACACTTTTTCCTATAAGAATATTATTTTTTATGATAGCCTTTCAAACTCCCGTAGAAACTCGTACAATTTCGAAATTATCATACAGAGTGGTCGAAAAGTTCCTTACCAGTGGACCAAATTCCCTGGGCTTGTAGTTTTGCAATTTGAAAGAAAAGAGATATAAAAAGAGAGGAAGAAAAAGAAAAAGGGAAAAAAATTAGCCACGAAAATTACTAACTAAATTTTTCATATTTTCCGATCGTACGTCCCAATTCATTTCGTAGCGAGATTTACAAAACGCGTACTTAAAAGAGAATATTATATAGACATTTATTTCGTTCCAAACTACCGAAAGAGAGAAAGAAAAAGAAAGAGAGAGAGAGAGAGAGAGAGAGATAAAGAGATAGATAGAGACTTTAGGAAAACTATCGACAATTTTGGGTATAGCGAGATAGGTAGTAAAAGATATAGTAGAGGGTGGGGTACGAGTGTAATCCTTTGTAACAGAATGGATTAACCAAGAGAGGATTTTGGCCCGTATTCTGTATTGTCTTTGCCTAGTTAATAAGATGGAAATAGGTTGGCAGTAGATCTTAACTGGAATCTAGAGAGAAGAAGAGAAACTTTTATCCGGATCTCGATCGTGAAGCGGCATAATCTTCTTAGCATGCAGATGCGTCTTGTTGAATGAGATGTCGACTGATTTTCATATTCCTCTTTCTCTTTCTTTCCTTCTTTCTCTCTCTCTCTCCCTTTCTCTCACTCTTTTTCCTAAAGAATACTCTTAATTAACTTACTACAGATAAATACATTTCCACCCTCCCATAAGAAATTAATTAAGAAATATAAAGATTTATCGTAATAACTTAGGACTCGATATTTAGTTAACATTATTAGCTAGTAGACAAGAAATGACGTTTAGAAATCTCCGTTTATAGAAGCTCTTTTCGATGAGGAACATTAGGGGACAATTTATCTCATTCAATGACGTAACACAGGTTCGACGGGTCCCGTGTCAAAGGGTCGTCAATATCACGAGCATCGGAAAAAGCTCGCTTAGCTAGAGCGAGCTTCGAAAGGTAGAGAGAAGAGGAGGAGGAGGAGGAGTTACGAGGTTTCAGGGAGAGAGTGATTCGATGCTGGAGGATAGAGAGAAAGAGACAGACGAAGAGACAGGGATAGAGAGAGAGAGAGAGAGAGAGAGAGATAGAGAGGGTTGAGGGAGAAATAGTGGGAGAGTAGAGGCTAGAGAAGGCTGGGAGGATGTCAGTGGAAGCGGTTAAAACCGCATCAGGGTTTGTTCGCGTAAGAGGTGCCGTGGTGTCCTGCATCCAGCAGGCATCGAAAACCCATCGCGTGCTGGCCGACCACGCCTTCCTAATGCTGCTGCCAGCACCAAAAGCTCTCCAACCGCACCTACAGCAAGGACACCGATTCAATATCCTCATCCTTCTCTCTCTCTCTCTCTCTCTCTCTCTCTCTCTCTCTCTCTCTCTCTGTCTTTCTCTCTCTTTATCTCTGTCTCTGTCTTTCTCATTTCCTCTTGTATCTCGCTTCCTCTTCTTTCTTTCACCATTTCAACTTCTCTCTCTCTCTCTTTATCTATCTATCTGTCTATCTATTTATCTATCTATCTATCTATCTATCTATCTATCTATCTCTATCTATCTATCTCTATCTCTCTATCTCTGTCACACTTTTAACGAAGAGTCGTGATTGTACCAACAACCAACAATGCTCTAGGACTCCTTCTCAAACGCCGATAAAGGCCTTTTACAATCTAGATAATTAATTGGACGTTAATAAATCGTTAGTTGTCGGCGGTACGTGAGAGAGAACTTCGGAAATTCTCTGTTTGAATAATGGCCCCAATTGATCCCTCCGAAAATTCGATTGATTTTCATTTCTTCTGACTTTGACGACCTCCTTTTTTTCTCTTCTCTTCATTTCTCTTCTCCTCTTTATTCGTTTTTGACATAAAAAAAAAGAGGAAATTCGTAAGCAAGCTTCATAATAAAAAAAAAATATATATATATATCCATGAATCTGATAGAGTCTCAAGTATCATCCCCTAAATCGTTAAGAGTATCGTTCGCTTGTATAACTCTTTCTTCGTTGAATGAATAGAACACTTCTCCGGCATCTTTTCGTTGGAGATATCATTCTTTCTTTTGTTAATCTATCTATCTATCTATCTATCTATTTTTTTCATTTTTTCTTTCGTCCACTTTCTTTCTCTCTCTCTCTCTCTTCTTCTCTCTTCTTCTCTCTTTGTCTTTCTTGATTTTCACACTTTACTCTTTCTTTTTTTCGTTTATTTTTTTCGTTTCCTTTCTTTTCCTTTCTTCCCTTTCTTTTTCCTTTTTTCCATTCTTCTTCTTTATACCATTTTGCTTACTTTCTTTCACTCTCGTTGTCCAATGATTTTTTCCTTTTTTCTTTTTTGTTTTTTCCATTTTCCAACCACAGGAGACTCTCCAACGAAGTACACTCGTGAACCCTTTTTCTCTCTGCTGCTATAAGAGCCATCCATTAGAACCGTCGAATGAAGAGAGAGAGAGAGAGAGAGAGAAAAAGAAAAAAATTTTTTTTCTAATAAGATTACATACTTCGCCTACTGTTCGAGTTGGATTATATGAAATACTTGTTCTTTTAATTTTTTTTTTATTTTTTTTCCTTCTCTTTTTTTTTTCTTTCGATTGAACCGAATCGAAACGAACGCTTAATACAAATTTGTTAGATTGTTTGGAAGTGAACATTTATTGTTGAAATATTTTTCGTTAGGATTTCTCTCTCTCTCTCTCTCTCTCTCTCTCTTTCTCTCCCTCTCCCTCTTTCTCTTTCTCAGAGAGAATTCGTTTGTTAAATATTCGAAATCAATCGTGTACACGATATTTGCAAACTGACGAGCAGCAATGTTCGTGCTCATTAATTCCGTTTATCGAAGCCTCCCCACCTTCGTTCCAACCACCATCCTCTCTCTCTCACCCCTCGCGCTATGTAATTATGTAGCTGGATAGTTATGTAACGATTGGCAAACGAGAAACGTGTTCCTCTGATATCGAACAAGCTATACCCTACACACGGTGCATATTAATTTATTTGATAGCTTCGTTTCTCATATCGAGAAATCAAGAATAGTTATTCATCTTATTATTACTATTATTATTATTATTATTATTATTATTATTTTTATTAAAAAAAAAGAAAGAAAGAAAAAAAATAACTCGGAGAAAACAACGAAAAAAAAAAAAAAAGAAATAAAACTCTTCCTCCTCGAAAATTTGAGTAAATCGAAGCTGTTTGATGCGGAACAGTAACGTTTTATACGATATATCTAGTAAAGTAATAATCGATGATGAATGATTTATTTTATCTGAAAATACGAGCATGGTTAATATGAGCTCCCGAATTATTTATTGTCTCGGGAAACCAGCATTGGTCGAAGTTTGTGGACTAAAGCGGATTATTAACTAACGAGCCGTACTTTAGCGATATATTGAATTTATATAATATCATTGATTCAAATAATGCGTAGAGAGATAGAGAGCAACAGAGAGAGGAAAAGAGAGAGAGAGAGAGAGAGAAAGAGTGGGAAAGAAAGAAGAGAATATAAAGCTTTATACCAAAATATAATGCATATACCTATTAATTAAATAAATAGAAAATTTTTCTCTTTCAAATTTAATAATACGTTATGCTTTGAAAATACCTTATGGCAAATGATGAAAATCAAGATCAATGCAAATTCATGAATGTTCATTTTAATCAGTTATGATGATATTGTTCCATTCAAAGAGAATCCGATATAAATGGATCATTTTGAAAATCCTTTATAATAAGTAATATTCGAATATTAATTACTGTATTATATCAATATTATTATTTGTAGAACACTTAGTGTTATAAAATAAGGTAGCATTTTCATAATACTTGAAAGAACGATATTAACATAATATAAATAATACAGGTATGCTAGAAGTAATAGTAGAAGAAAATAATACTTTACTATACGAATAAAAATATGTTCGATATTATTATTTTTCTTTTTATTATACTAGGTTATACTTTATTTATATATTTTTTATTTTATTATACTTTATTATACTAAATTCTTTTTATTATTGATCTCTTGATATTATAACTTTTTCTTTTTTTATCGAATAGTACGTTCGTAATAACATAATGTATACGATACAATAATATACATTAATATTATCGTAAAATATAATACAGTATTACATATAATATATATTAATATTATTATAACATAATTTCTAAACGTAATCACTGATCCTTTAGCTATACCAAATCAAATATATTCCATTGTTCTCTCTAATTTAGTGATTTAAATAGCAAAGATCGTCAAGAAACGTAAGATCTTTCATACGAATGAAAAGCATTTACTCGAGATCTTTGATAATCAGCAAATACAAGTGTATATATATATATATAGAAAGAGAGAGAAAGAGAAACTCATAGAATCTCAGACGTTTAATTGTCACGATTTAACGAACCGTGTGTGCTGTGTATGCTTAGCTTTTGTCGTTCGAAATGTTCTCCTCTTCTTCTTCTTCTTCTTCTTCTTCATCATCATCTTCATCGTCGTCGTCGTCGTCGTCGTCGTTGCTATCGTCGAATTCGACGTCAGCCATATAGGACAAAGTTGTCTAGAATAATTAAGAGGAAGCGTCACTACGAACATCGAATCGTTATAAAGCATCGCCATTGTGTAACAAACCCGATAACGTAAATCGTACAGAGAACGCGATAACAGTCTTTTAGTTATCGAGAAAGCATGATATTTCGTACCATTACGACAAACTTTACGACTATATCGAACTATTTTCTTTTCTATTTTATTTTATTTTCTTTTTTTTCATCGTCAATAATGGATTATGATTTATTAAAAAAAAAGAAAAAAAAAAAGAAAAAAAATAAATATGACGTGAAATCGTTTCGAAATCGATACTAATACTAGGTATTATATAATGATCGCAATTTTCATTTTTCTTCGGTACAATAATGCTAAGAAAGTTGTTTATTAGCACGGAAACAAATAAGTGTTATAGTAAGTTCGATCATTATTCTCTTTATATCATCTCTCCTTTTTATTTTCTTTCTTATTTCTCTCGTTTTATCTATTAACTTTCTCCATGATCCAATTTTTCTTCTCTGTCTATTAAAAAAAAAAAAATCACGTTATATTAATGTATGTTTATGTAACGTCAGCTTTTTTTATTTTTTGTTGAGCCCTTATTACTTATAATTTGTCTGACGTTAAATGTAAGTAACAAATACAAATCACGATATACAAATAAAATAAATATTCATGTTTGATTTAAATCATTTTAGTACTGATTTAAATTATCCAAGATTAGTAGTATTTTGATCTACCTCTTCATTCAAAATCCATTTCGTCTAACTCGATTTTAGTGTCATCGTCGGTGAGCAAAACCGATTTGATTTTATGCTTGGATTCGTTCGTTGAAGTCGTCTAGAAATCGTGGCCTTTCCTTTCCTTTACTATGTTTAGAGTAAAGATGAAGTGTAAGAGAGAGAGAGAGAGAGAGACAGAGACAGAGAGAGAAAGATGGAAAGTGGAAAATCACGCAGATGTTGCAACTACGACGAGGTAGAGTTGATTTAGCGTCTCGTGTAAACTTGACTCGATACCTTCTACGAGATTTGTGGGCTGTCTCAGCGAAATTGCTGGACCAGCTACGAAATGCTCTACGTTCCTGGGAGGATAAGGGTGAAGGACGAAGAGGTGTGGGTAATGTAAGAGGAGATGGTAAGAGGAGGAAGAAAAGTAACTATGATTCTCTCTGTCCGTTCAACGAATCACTGCGATCATTATTTTGTCTTTTCTTTCCGTTTTTTTTTTGCCTTCCAACAAACTCTTTTTTGAATCGATTTAATACTATATCACGTATATGTATGTGTGTGTGTGTTTGTAAGGAAACAAAAAATTTGTGAATCAGATATTGACAATTTTTTATATTATCTACGGACGTTTCTATCTTCTTATTTTGTTCCCTTTTTTCTTTTAAAATTTTTCACGTAAAATCGATATAAGCACAAAAATAGAAGAGAGAGGGAGAGAGAGAGAGAGATCTCTTCATTTCATATTCGCAACAATTAGGAATAATTCGTTGGATATGCGAGATGGAGAGAGAAGCGTTAATGTGGAAAATTTGATAGCTTTGAATTTCATTCGACCGATAAAAAGATTATTCGTGAGAGAAGAGAAAAGCGAGAGATAATGAAAAAATAAAACCAAAAAAAAGATATACACACAAAAAAGAAATAAAAATAAAACTGGTCGGTAACATTCCGATTCCATTGGGAAGACACTAGAGGATATATAGTATAGAATATAAACTTGCCATCGGCGATATTTTTGCTCCGTTTCGAATTTCACGGTCGAGTGGTGCGATAACGAGCGAGGTAATTAAAATGAAAAATCAGTCGTTTATCTTCTTTTATTGTTCCGCAGTTTTGTAATTATTAATGTTCCCACACGACCTTTCATCGAATTTATTATATTCCATTTTATAGAGACTCGTGTTATTTAATTTAACAATAGAAATTAAATCGACCGTGCGATAGTAGGTAATTCGAATTATCTCTAAATCTTGTCTTATCTCTTACGCACTTTTTTTCTCTTTTTCTTTTTGACTTTTACATTTGAATCCTAGAAATTTCGTAAGTTTTCTTTTGGATAATCTTTCGATATGTATTATTATAAATCAATGCAATCTTTCCTTCGAGATATTGTTTCGAATAATTTGATAATTTTTATTTCACATTTTTTCAAATTATTTGATTATTATGGAAATATATGAAACTTAAATTATGTTTCTAATAATTCAACTATTTTTCTCGTAGAAAATTTAACATATTATATATAATATATATATGTGTGTGTATATATATTATAAATGCAAATGCTGTTTCTAGTAATTTTCTAATTTCGAGTAAGAAAATAGGATTCAATCCGGAGATTTTAGAATAAAAGAATTTTAGTTTTTAGGAAACGAAAAAACTCAATTTGCATCGTCATAATTTGGCCATTTCGGTGTTTCATAGATAAAAAGGAAAAAAGAAAGGAAAAAGAAAATAAGATTTGAAAGGGTTGGTTACAGGACCCTCTCTCGTGAAATTAGCAAGTTAGAGAATATTATCCCAAAAGTAAAAGAGAGAAAGAATGAATATGAGAGAGAGAGAGAGAGAGAAAGAGAGAGAGAGAGAGAGAGAGAGAGAGCCGACTGGGATTAGTATCTCTGGTTGCATCGTGCAGCTTGCACATGCAAAAGCTGACCACAGCGGTTTGCACTCCCTTCCTCTTTCCTATTATATCACTGAACACGAGAAAGAGGGAGAGAGAGAGAGAGAAATAGATAGAAGAAGAAGGTTATAGCGAAACTCGCATGTTGCAGAATATAGTGAGGTGTCGTTACAGAGAGAAAATTGGATATCACTAGGGAAAATTGCTCTTCTTGATTACATATATAATATAATAACTAATTTTCTGAAAAATTTCTATAATTCCAATAAACCAATAAAAACTTTTCCTTCATTTCTATCCTACCATTTCTTCCTACCATTTTATATTTCTGTAAATTTCTAATATTTTTTATACAAAAGAGAAAGAACAAAGAAACTATTAGTACATATTACATAGATACATATATATATATATATATATATATATATATATATATATATATATCGGTATCGGCAATTTCGCTATTTCTGCCCTTTCTATTTCTCTTATATTTTTTTATATTTTTACTACTTTAATAAAAAGAAAAAAAAAAGGGAGAAAAGTAGTTACAAAAAATAAACATGTCCCTAGGAAACATGTATCATTTTAGTAATTGTCTTTTTTTTTCTATTGTACCTATCGTACCATTTAAAAAAAAAAAAAGAAGAAGAACAAGAAATGGAAAAAGAAAGAAATAGTTTAACAAAATTCGGAACTATCGAATTCATGATGTATCATTCCTATCGATCGAAGGAGATTGAACGGAGCAATGGGTCCCTTTTCTACATACCCTTTACGACATATCCTTCTTCTTCTTCTTCTTCTTCTTCGTTTTCTTCTTTTTACTACTACTTTGCTCCCTTTTTCTTGTCGCGGCTTTTTCCTACTTCCTTCTCCATTTTACGTAGCGCGACTCTTATTCCGCGAAAAATGTGAATCCCCGAGGACTCGCGTGTCAAGTATAGAAGTGTGTCAGGGATTGTAAGAAAGTTTCTCGCGAATTCGATATTTCTTTTTACCATGTGCGCACGGATTTGGAAAGGAGACATCGATGTGTCAGTCTTCCAAAAAGGATACGTCCTTGATACGTCAGAACGTACCTAAGTATATGCCAAATGTCGATCTAATTTGAAGTTCGCGTTGCAAATAACTTTAAATAAAAAGTAATGTTTCTTTTTCGTTCTTTTTTCGTTCATTCGTTTGTATCGAGAAAGAAAGAATAAAAGATTTCTCGCGTGTGAAATTTCGGAAGGACGAGAGAGGAGAAGGAATAATGGTGATGGTAATCAAATAACATAAACTATCCGTTAGGATGGAAAACTAGGCTTTCCTTGCGCAGGACGCATCAATTTTGGAAGCTCACTGATTCACGCTACTGTCCACAAATCATCGCATCTGTTGCTGTGGTTTTCGTGATGCGCAACGCCGATGGTAACGGAAAGGACAAGAGAGAGAGAGAGAGAAATAGAGATAGGTAGAGAGAGAGAGAG
The DNA here is from genome assembly GCF_905475345.1 of Vespula vulgaris. NCBI lineage: Eukaryota > Metazoa > Arthropoda > Insecta > Hymenoptera > Vespidae > Vespula > Vespula vulgaris. The sequence goes on along the minus strand of NC_066600.1, from coordinate 1,332,269 downwards.
AGAAAGAGAGAGAGAGAGAGAGAGAGAGAGAGAGTAGGATTTGCTTTGGTATTCTACCCCCTATATACGGGCAAATTAGATCGTGACGTCATCCGTATAACAAATTGATGGCTGGAAAATCAAATAGGATTTATGGCTTTGCGATAGTTCCGAGCAGCATCTCTCTTGGGAGAAAGAGAGAAAGAGATAGGATCACGTAACTATTGAATATCGGTGTATTAAACAATCATGTATTATATAGTATTATTAAATTGTAACGAAATTCTTCTACGTGGTAAAAAATTGTATTGATTTAACATCCCGTTGCTTTTTTCTTTTCTTGTACGATTCATTTTTTTACATTTTAAAATTAATATGTAACAAACAGAAAATTAGAATGAAAGAAGAAATATGTGCAAAGACGTTGTTAACGATTAATCTCGTTATTAGATATTTATTTCATGATAATATATATATATATATATATATATATATATATATATATATATAAAATAAATAACGAATAATAAGAGACAGTAGTGATGATCTATGTTCGTCCATATGCGTCAACGTGATAACAGCTGGACCAACATCTGCCTCACGTTCTAATCTCATCATATTCGAAACTATTCTGATATGTCATGCAGTTAAAAGGAAGAAAAAGAAAAAGTAGAAGAGAAAAGGAAAAGAAAATAGAAAAAAAAGAAAAAGATATGAAATCGAATGAGTTCATATTAAATAAAATAAATTCCGTTTGTGAAATAAATGAAATATTACGACTAAGGAATTCCGATATAGAAAATTTTATGGTACTTCGTGTATTCTCTTCGTGTATTCTCTTCGTGTATATACGTGTATGTACATATGTATATATGTATGTATGTATGTATATATTTCATGGTAAACGTGACACCAAAAAGCGTGTGCGTATTCATCGAACGACGAGAAACGCTTTACCAAACAGTTATTTATGGTACCATTCTGGTTTCTCTTTGACCCGTCGAACAATCCTGCACAATAACGAGTTTACTTTTCTCCTCGAATAAAATTCGTGTTAAATAGTTGCCATGTTTAACATTGTGCATACCTAATACTACTGGATGCTCATGCTTTGATGATTCAAACGTAAAGAGTCAAACTACAACTACATGTTCAGTATGTACGTGTATGTATATATATATATACTGAGCATGAAAAATTGATATATATCTTTTTAAATATATATTAAATATATACATATTTTTTTTAAATAGTTATATATATTTATAAATGTCCAAATATAAATCTAAAACGTCGTCGGAATATTTTTTCTAGTTAATTGTTTATTTCTGTAATAAGAGAAAGAGAGATAGAGAGAAAGAGACAAAGAAAGAGAGAAAGAGAGAGAATACTTTTATTTTATTTTTTATTTTTTTGTTTTCACAAAGGTACACAAGTATCGCTAATTACCGATCGATCAATGTACCTTGTAATTAAATGAGCAGCTAAAGACAAGCGAATTTCCGAGTCTGAGGAAAGTCGAAGAATTTTGTTAAAAGACGGTCCCCCCCCCCTCTCTCTCTCTCTCTCTCTCTCTTTCTCTTATGTAATTTGCTATCATTCGTAAAAGAAAGCTTTTTCGTTTCTCTCTCTCTCTCTTTCCTTCTTGCTCATTAAAGAAGAAAAGGATATCACAATCGAACTTCTCAAATTAAAGAGGATACTTAATTAATAGGAAATAAATAAAAAAAAAAAAAAGAAAGAAAGAAAGTAAACTGAATATCAATACTCCGTTTATCTTTTTCCTTTTTCTTTGAAGTATCTCTTTCCTTTTTCTACTGATCAATGAAAATATATTTACGCATTTAAAACTATTATAAATATAAAACACCAACTAATCTAAACAGCGTAGAATTTTTTTTATCTGTAGGATTAATTATCTCCATAGCATTTTTTTTTCATATGATATTAAATAATATTTAATACAATATTACTTATCGTACGAATAAAATTTCGGTGTAAACGTACATCGAAAAAAATTACCATAACATTTTCATCTGTAATATTAATTAGTAATTAAAACTTGGATTAAATTTCATTGATGAAATTTAATCGTTCCTTTTCATAATCGAAACGATCTCCTGAATTATTTAATATATATTCTACAACAATATAATCGATAATTCCATTAGATTTTTAATATCATCGAAACAAAATACAAATTACAAGTAAAGATTAAAGATAATTTCATTCTCGACTGAAATCTCAAAGATGATCTCTAAAACTAATAAGTCAACAACGAGTGGGTTATTCGTACGTCAACGAGTACGTGCCATATGAAATATGATAATCGTTGGTTGGAACACGTTCGATTTATCATATTCCTTATGGTGCATTATCATAATAGCATCGAGCACGATATCCCATATTCGACGTCGTCTCGACTTGACACGCTAATTCATGGAAGATCGATGCGAGTTTTCGATATATATATGTCGATGTCAAACAAACAACGTAAAATTAAAACTTCTTTAAAGTATTTGCATCTTAAAATGTTTAATTGTTTATTATCTATACACACATAGATATATATATATATCAACATATAATTAATATCATTATATTCTATAATTAAAAATATATTAAATAATGAAATAAAAGTAATAATACACTTTTATACTGTAATAGTAATGATGTTTATATATTTGATATAATGATGTTTATATTATATATTATTATACAGTATATATATATATATATATATATATATATATATAAAATACATATATATGATACACGTAATATATAATCAATAATTAATTATTATATCAATAAGATCGTTTGCTAATAAATGATAAAATATATTATAAATATATTAGAAAATAAATTTACCTTTATTTTGATATAAATAAATATAAGAGAAACATTGTGTTTACAGCAGCAACAAGACCGCCAATAGTCGACATCGAACCAAAGGGCCAAGCGGTAGTACGTTTGGGTGATAGTCTAAGGATCATGTGTACGATGGGTTCGCCATTGCAAATCTGTCGCGTTGAGATACACGGTGAAAGCAGCATGATTCTCAGGCCGAATCAATCATCGGACGATGGTATCGAGTATTATGGGGAGGGTACTAATAAAGGTCAATGCGGTGTGCACATCTTTAAAGTGAAGGAGCAACACAATGGAATCTTCAGGTGTGCTTTAACACCGGAAGATCGTCGTGTAGAGAGCAACGCCAGCGTTAACATAGTCGTTGCTAGTAAGTATTATCGTCTAATTATCGTAATTATTCATCTTCAAATATGCATCAAAAGTACGACAAAACATATGAATGAATTTTTTTCTTTTCTTTTTTTTTTTCGATAAACGTAAGCAAAGACTTTTCGTAACAACGTTTCTTACATTTATTTATTGATTCGTTCTTTCTCTTTTTTTTTTTCAATATATAGAACCACCAAACAATCCAGAACTACATACGAGTCTAGGACACTATGGTAGATACGAATATCAAAAAGGACAAAAATTGGAGATCAGCTGTAGTGCCTCTGGTGGACGACCAGCTGCGAACGTATCTCTATATCTTGGTACATATGATTTGTATATAAATATATATAATTCTTTTTTTTTTTTTTTTTTTTTTTTTTTTTTTTTTTTTTTTTTTTTTTTAATAAAAAATATAATATGATCTCTATTTTTATACGATATACATACGACGTTAATTAATATTCATAGACGACGAACCACTTGGCAATGACGAGAGACCAATCATCTATGAAGACCCGAGCATGAACGAAGTATCTATGGCAGTACAAAATGCTTCACGTAGCTTGGATTGGACCGATAACAGCAAGACTTTAAGATGCATAGCCAATCATATCGCTTTGGATAAACCAAAAGAGAGTAAAATGCAGCTTCAAGTTTACTGTAAGTATATATATATATATATATATCGTTGTCCATTTAATTAATGAATACGAATCACGAACGAGTTTTTATTATCCCTTTTATTTATTCAGATCCGCCACAACCACAACCGGTCATCGAACATTTTGGATACGTAATCGGCCAAAAGGGTACAGTAAACGTAACAGTTTACGCTAATCCAAGGCCACGTTTCTTATGGCGAGTAAATGGCGAGAAAATCGAAGAAGGCCGTCCAGATGAAAGCAATCGTCTTGAAACATCCACTGCCGTAGAGTTGGTAAGAGACCTTGATCCATTATTTCTATAAAACAATTCCCTGGAGAAACAAAGAATAAGAAGGGACAACAAAAAAGAAAAAAAAAGAAAGAAAGAAAGGGAAAGTAAATAAAAAAAAAAAAAAAGAAAAAAAGAGAGAGAGAAATAAAGAAAAAGTGTTCGAACGATTTACGTGCATATGTTTCTCCTCGTGTGTTTTTCGAATATTCTTTTAAAAGAGAAACAGACGGTCGAAGGAAGAAAGGAAGGAAAGAGAAGAAAAAAGTAAATCCGACCGAAGAACGAAACGATCACGATATTGAAGAGAATCATGATGAAGGAATACCACCTAGAAGTAAGAATAGTGGATGGTGGTAGTGATGGTATGAGATATAGGAGAGAGACTTGTTCTAGCAAAAGAGAAGAGAAGAGAAGAGAATAGAATAGAATAGAAAAGGGGGGAAGGTGAGGAAGGTAGAACAGAAATCCAATATTGCTTTGCGCGCCAGTCAGCCTCGATTTACTGTTCATTCGGCGCGTTCTCCATGCATCTGTGTGACTCGAAAGTTAACCACCAAGCGAGCATTCTGCACCGACGTAATGAAATTCCATCGAACTCAGATGCTTAGACTCAGAAACGAGAGCAACGACGCTTTCGTTGCGCCCAGTATATGTATATTATATATATATATATATGTGTGTGTATTTATATATACATATTATATGTATATACATATGTATATGTATACGTATATGTACGAGTAGTATCTCTTTCGCGAATGGATAAGGAAGAGTAGGAAGATCTCTCACGATCTTATAAACTGTCGTGAATCTTTGTACAATATTGTTTCATTAGATAATAATTAATTTAATACGTTAAAGCACGGATATACACTCGCACGTATTTCGTAGCGTCGTATTTCATTAATATTTCCATCCTTTGATTTCTATTATTATCATTGCCTTCTCTTCTTTCAATTTTCTTTCGATCGATTTGTTTACTCCAACGAGATCAATGAACTTTTTGTTGTAATAATAATAATAATAATAATAATAATAATAATAATAAAAATAAAAATAAAACGTTACAAGCTAAAATCGTCGACTGAATATTAAAAAAGAGAAAAAGAAAAGCGCTCTACACATACGTACGTACATATACATTCGATCGAGTCCAACGATTGTTACGATGTAACGTTGTAAAATCGAAAATCGTTAAAAAAAGAAAAGGAAGAAAAGAAAAAGAACAGAAGAAAAAACAATTTCTGAACTAATAATTGTAGCATCAAGATAATTTATTTTAAACGTTGAAAATTTATGCTCGCGAACGTTCTTCGTTCTTCTTCGAAATCGTTTGAAATCAAAATCTCTCTCTCTCTCTCTCTCTCTCTCTCTCTCTCTCTCTTTCTGTCTCTGTCTCTCTCTTGTTCTCATTCAACGATTATTCGATACTTTTACCCGACAGAGAGATATTTCGATGCTGAATGGTACTCGACGGATTCCGCGGAAAGTTCTAAAGCTTGATACTCGGATCTACTTCCACCACCATCACCTACCCTTTTCCTCCTCCCTCTCTTCTACATACCCCTCCCCCTCCCCTTGAACCCCTCAGAACGTGGGATGCAACGCTCTGGAACAACACTCCGCGTGCAAGAACCAATAAAGCTCTAGTTGAAATTGCCCGAACTGGGCTTTTGTGTATAAATGGCTTTCGATCTGAGCGACTCGTCGACTCTACCTACCTATCCACCTTTCGACGAATACGCGAATCAACTTTTATTGAAAATGCAATTACGAAAGGAGAAGACATTGCTAGGATTATTAAAAAGGAGAAAAAAGATATACACACACATATATATATACATATGTGTGTGTGTATACTTATTCACTCATTTACTTACTTTCTATTTTTTCTTTTTTTTTTTAAATATTTGAATCTATTGTTCGAACGATGTATTTTTTTCTCTATTTAAGTTTGTAATATTATTTATTTAATTACTTACAGGGTAACGGCGCGTGGCTCGTAGTATTAACTATCGATAGCGTTCAAAAGTCCGACACACAGAAGGAATACATCTTGGAAGCTCACAACAAGGAAGGAGCTTACGAATACCGTATCGTTTTGTCAACGTCCCCAGAACCAGCAGGTAAATTATCGATTTTGTTCGTCTCCTTTTTTTTCTTGTTTTCTTATTAACCTAAATTCTTTTACTTTTTTCTTATCGACAACATTCATCTTCATCTAACATCAATATATATATATATATATATATATATATATATTTATTTATTTATTCTTTTTATATATACAAATTATTTTTGATTAGCGATCAAATAAACGTACTTCTTTTTCAAGAGATAATATTAGAAGAAAAGAAAAAAAAAAAAGGAAAGAAAATTAAAAAAACAAGAAAAAAATCCTATCGTCAAAATTGTGCGAAGGTTTAAAGCTAGCTATATATTATCTCCTTGCACTTCGTTCGTTTGTCACCGTCATTTTCATTCACTCAAAGATTTTCACTTATCACATGCTTCCACCGACCTTCTCGTCACGATCATTATCACCTTTATACTTATGTACATCACCATCGATCGATCATCATTATCTTTCCATGACGATCGACACACACGCACACACAAACACATACACGTACACTTTCTCTACTGTTACTATTACTAATACTACTACAGCAACAACTACTACTACTACTACTACTACTACTACTATTACTACCTATATACACCATGTCACATAATATCTTTCCATGTGTGTATGGGTGTACGTCTTTCTCTAACCATATCGATCCTTCACCGCATGCTCATGCAGGAGCGTTCAGTCACTTCTATGGTAAGCTCTCCGAACACATGCACGCACTAGGTAATGTCATTTTTTCAAATTATTTATACGTAAGCCTGTAGTACCCAAAAAAAAAAGAAAAAAAAATATAAAAAGATCTCATTCGTCACTGTTAAAAAAAGAAAAAAATAACGTGTCCACCTGTTCGTCGTCCTCTCTAACACCGATCTAATGGTAATGAACGTACCATTTCGCTAATGGCACCTACAGTTACTCTCAAAGCTTCTCTCTCTCTCTCTCTTTTTTCTCAATTCTGATCAACTTCAATCGAT
>NC_066600.1:1177500-1320000 GCF_905475345.1 Vespula vulgaris | reverse complement strand
GATAAAACTAATAAAAGAAATAAAAAGAAAGAAAGAGAGAAATGAGATCAGAGATATTAAAATCAGCACGTACACATGCACTATATATCACCATATACATGCATAAACATATTCTTACATATTTATTTATTTGATCACTAACATTATCGAATACATATTCTCAAATGCGTAACGTTGAAAAGAAAAAAGAAAAAAAAAAAAAAGAAAAATGAAAGAAAAATTAAACAAAATTATATAGAATTGCTTAGTATACTAGCATTTTCCATATGTAGATTACGAACACACACAAAACATACACATACGCGCTTATACATATACCTTTCGTAAATGATGCAAAACAACAAGAACAATGACCAACATATAAGAAGTGACACGCACAGGTTTGCCTTGACCGATCGTGGCGTTGCTTGTTGCAGCGAGGCGGCGTGGCGACGAGGAAGCTGCCGGTGGTATCAGCGCCGGAAGTGAGGCACACATAACGCCTGCTGATGACGAGGAAGAAGACGAAGAAGACCCAAGGATCATCGATGAAAAAATACCACAAGGTGGCCAGGAAAACCCGATCCATGCGAGCACCGAGTACGTCAATGGCCGTACTAACGATTTTAAGGATACGAAAAAGGACGAGAAGACGGATACACCTGTCTAATGATATTTCTAATAATCTCGATAAAGCGATGACCTTTCAAACATTCCCTCGATCGCCGGATGCTACATCCTAATACATGTACACGAACATATACACGGACACACACACATACATACATACATACATCTCTTCCCCTCTACCTCTTCGCCTCTTCCTCTTATTCTCACTTCCTCCCTCGACCCCTTTTATTATTAAGCTCTACCATCATCCCCCATCTTTAACCTCCTCCATCTTTTCTCTCTCCCCCCCTTTTTTTTTGTTTTTTTTTTCGACGACGAGGATAAGATCTTTTTTTTTTCCTCTCGTTGTTTTTTTTTCTCTCTTTTTTTTTTCTTTTTTTTTTTCCTTTTTTTTTTCTACCCCTTGGAGAAGCTTTCTTTCACGACGATAATAATTATTAGAAGACAAAACGGACCTAGCAATTTGTATTATGTATATTGATTGTACACTTAAATGTCGAAAAAAGTCGAACGAGACTTTGCTCTCTCTATGCAGTTTGCTCTCTATTCATGTTTCTTGCTTTTTTTTTTTGCGTTGCTTTCTTTCTTTCTTTCTATCTTTCTTTCTTTTTTTTCGTTATTCTATGATAAATCAAGACTGGTGACTAATGACAGGCATTTTTTTGGCCTATTCACTTTTGAAAATTATTATTCGTAGCTCTTGGATAAACATATATGTAGGATGAGGGTTTATCTATTTGTATTATTCTAATGCCGAGCAGCAGCCTCAATTTTTACAACATTTTTCTATGTGATCTTTGAAAAAACAAAAGAAAGAAAAAAAAATGAATAAAAAGAAAAAGAAAAAAATATATACATAGAATATATACATTTTATCGATAGTTCGACGTAAAACAATAGACTTTTGACGCTCATTTCTTTCGTAATATTAATTCCTGATATTCTAATGATCACGATGTATCGTCGAGAAAAATATTTCAGATTAGAATTCTTTGAAAGCTAAGATGAGCGAAGAAAACACGTTCGACTTTTTAAATTGCATTTTCTATGCTATCATTATTTCTAAGTAAATATATTATCAATACGATCTTTTTCTCCGAAGGAGAACTACCGGATAATAACGATAACAAAGAAACAAAATTTTCCATAATTATAGATTGTTTTGCAATAAAGAATTTGTCCTTCAGAAAGAGAGAGAGAGAGAGAGAGAGAGAGAAAGGGAGAGGAAACAAGAAAAAGAGAAGAGAGAGAGAGAGAAAGAGAGAGAAATATTCGCCGGCGACAGCTCTGATTAATTCTACGTGTGTTGTATATATTAAACATACATATATATATATATATATATAAATATATATATACATATATTATAAATAATTACAATATGAAACATTAAAATAATAGCGATTGAATATATATATATGTGTGTGTGCGTGTGTGTGTATATATATATATATATATATATATATATATATATATATTTCTGCGTCGAGGCACTTGGCATGCAACTCGAAAATGTAAAACTGATACTTATTTATCCATTTGCAATCCAACTGCCGAAAACACAGGTCGTTATTCCATAAATTTGAGAAAAAAAAAATTATTGGTCAGAGTATTATAATGATAAGGTTTACTTAAAGATAAAAAATGTAACAAAAAAAGAAAAAAAAAAAAAAAGAAAAGAAAATAGAAAAAATAACGAAAGAGAATGAATGAGCGAAAGATTAAGATGACAAAAAGAAGTAAAAAGAAAAAAAAAAAGAAAGAAAAGATAGAAGAAAGATGGAAAGAAAGTTGATGATAATGATGATGACGACGACGATCGAAGTCGTGAAAAGTGGACGCATTTTTTTCGTGACGTTTGATCATAGAAAAAAAAACTACTTTGACAAAAAGTACTGTCTACGGATCGAAGTTGGAAAAATGACGATGATGATGAAAAAAAAAAATAAAAAGAAGAAAAAAAAAACAAGTAAGATTAAATACATTCATAGGTACGTCGGATATATGTTGCCAATAGGTACTTCGTATCGTGTTTGCGATGTCAAAACGTTGTTTGAGCCATTACAGAGGCTGAAGCTCTCACACTTTTTCTGGATATATCACAATTTTATTAGTTTAATATCTATAGATAATAATATCTCTTGGAAATATATGTATTATATATATATATATATATATATATATATATATATATATATATATATATACATATATATACATATGAAACACATCACAGTCACTCATCTACTTTCGACGACGCATATCTAATAAGATATTTATTTAAAAAAATTGAAGTACGAGCGAGAAGATGAGAGAATGGAATAAAAAAAAAAAAAGAAAATGAAAATGAGAGAGGCAGAATGAATGCAAATAAACGTGAAAAAGATTTTTCTGTCCACGGTTAACATGAATGAACGAACGAACAAACGAACGAACGAACGAATGAAAATAATGTCAATGTTTTTTTTCTCTTCTCCTCTCCTTTCTTCTTCTCTCCTCGCAGATCTTCTTTAAAAAAAAAAAAAAAAAAGAAAAAGAAAAAGAAAAAGAAAAATGTGTGGACACTGATATAATGCAATTGATTCGATAAAAAGTTCATTTCATTCATAACAATTCATTCTTTTTATCATTATTTACTCGTTGAAGTGGATGCGTGACGAAACTTATAAGACTAAAATAAAAAATCAGTTCAAACAGGTCCAACTACGCAGTAATGATTTTCACAGATCACTGCCAAAGTATATACATTGAAAAGAGGAAGAAGAAAAAAAATTTAAGATATATACATACATACATACATACATACATACATACATATATATATATATATATATATATATATATATATATATATACAGAATTTACCGGAATAATAAAAATAATTGAAAAGAAAAAAAAAAGAACTAAAATAAAACTATACACATGCCATTTAAATCATTAAAAAAAAAAAAAGAAAAAGAAAAAAAAGAAAACTATGACTTTTTTCTGCTATCCCTAAGATGATCGTGATCTTTGATAGATAGATCGCCGACTCGATTTTGATCTGATTTTGATCTGATTAGAAATTAACGCTAATACTATTAAGGAATTTTAAGATTAACGATTTAATCAAATGAAAATAATTGTAACTATTTAATAAATCGAAATGATATTTGACAAAACGATCTTGCAAATATAAATTAAAAAGAGATGATAAGCCATTCTCCGTGTAATGATATTATCAGGGGACAGTGAAAATGTTCATGGTTGTTTAGAGAAAAAAAAAAAAGAAATAAGAAAAAAGGAAAAAAAAAAAAGATTTGTTCTCACCGTACAATGTTCGACCTATTCTCAGCTTGTTGTAGCAACTGAAATTACCTAAAAAGTACGAAGATACGCTTATGGATTAACGTAAAAATGGAATATTTGCGTAAAAATGGAATATGTTTAATGTGTACATTCTTTGTGGTTCATTTATAGTTCTAGCGACAACTTACTATTACTTATTAACTTGTAATTCATTTTTACTCTCCATAAAATATTATTATTATTATTATTATTATTATTATTATTATTATTATTATATTTTAATATTATTATATATTATTATTAGTATTATTATTATCATTATTATTATTATAATTATTATTGATATTATTATTATTATTATTATTAATATTATTATTATTATTCTCATTAGTATTATTATTGTTATTATTATTATTATTATTATTATTATTATTGTAATTATTATTACTCGTAATACTAATTACTTAAATTCTCTCAATAATCATGCTACGAGGACAAGGACTGTATAGACTGTATACTTTTTGTATACTTTGTACTTTTGATATTAACAAATTCGCGTCAATTCGTTTCTAATATCGCTCTCTTTCTCTCTTTCTCTTTCTCTCTCTCTCTCTCTCTCTCTCTCTCTCTCTCTCTCTCTTTCTATCTACCTCTCTCTCTTTCTTTCTATCTATCCATCTATCTATCTACCTATTTATCTATCTATCTATTTATCTATCTATCTATCTATCTATCTATCTATCTATCTATCTATCTGTGTTTTCTATCGCAAAAAAAGAAAAAAAGACATACTCGATGCTCGCAGTTCTAGACATGAATTAATATGAAAAAAATTTGTGAAACGTATTATAAACAGATTATTACTATAATGACTATAAAAAGCATGATCGTTGGCCATACAATGGAATATATATAGATATATTATATATATATTTATGTTAATATATAAGATTCTAGGTAATAAAATAAAAAATAAAAAAATTAAAAAAAATTAAAAATAGAAAAATACAAAGAAGTAAAAACGGCGACGACGACGATGACGACGACGATAAGGACGATAATGATGATGATGATGATAAATACCTGATACTGGTGTTCTCTGAAACATTTTAAAGGAGATCCGAGATTCGTGAACGAATGCTTTTACTAAGAGCGTCGTAAAAATTAATTTTCGTATCAATATAAAATCAATAAAAAGATCCGAAAGAAAAAAATCCCGATATATGAGTATGACTAAAGTGTTCGGGGATCGAGTCAATTGTTGACAAAATCAAATTAATTTCGTAATTTACTATTATTATATTCCTTTTGAATATGGATTTAAGAAAAAGAAACGAATAAAAGGATATAAAAAGAAAAAACAATGAATAAAAATGCTCGATCATTCCGTAAAGAGGGCCCAAAAAATTATGTAAAACGGCATTTAAGAGACACACCTTAAAAAAAAAAAAGGAGAAGGAATACTTTCAGAGATCGCTAATTTATCTCTTTAAAAGTATAATAATAAAATAATAATAATAATAATAATAATAATAATAATAATAATAATAAATAATAATAAAATAATAATAAAATAATAATAATAATAAAATAATAATATAATATAATATAATAATAATAATTAATAAAAGAGAAAAAAATTAACAAAAAGAAAAAAAGAATAAATAAAATAAAAAAGTTTTAATGTTATATCGTGGTCGATTAAACGATAAGAGGTCAACAAATATACATACACACAAATACACACACACACACACAAATAGAAAAACACACCAACGCATACGAACTAAGAAGACCATATATAATGACGGAAATTTAGATTGTAAGAACACACATTTTGTATCTGTAATTGTAGATACAATGCAAGAGAGAGTAGGCAAGAGTAAATAAATCTAACTAAGAATTCAAATGATATTAATATATAGAGATCTGTATGTATAATTAATCGTAAGTTCATTCTCATCGCTATATTATAACTTAGATATACATATATATATATACATATATATATATATATACATACATATATATATATATATTTATATATATATTATATGATTTTTGAAATAAAACATTTGTTTTAAATATACATGTCGATGATAATATAAGTTAAGAAACACGTGATCATTCCTAATTTCGAAGTTCCACCGACTTTTAAAATAAGTCTATGTGTTTATTATTTAAAAATATTGTATAAACATATAAACATGTTTATATATAAAGAAAGAAATTGTTAATGAATTACCAACGTTGATTAAATTTTAATTTCTTCTTCGTTTATTATTTTATACATATATATATATATATATATATATATATATATATATTATATATTATATGTATACCAAACGAACAAAAACAAAATAATTTGTTTATTCCAGTATCGAAAAAGCATCGAAAATAAATGAAAATATTTTTCGATTATTTACAGGTAGTTCGACAACTAGGAACCTTGGCGAGTCGTGAGTATTGAGTTATTTTAATCATAAGATTTGAAAAACTAGCTATCCGGTCGTTGCACCATGGATAAATTTTGCACTATTTAACCCATTTCATAACTCAACCCCCATTCCATCGAGTTCACCGTTGGATAAAACTTTTTTATTTCTCCTATGGGTCGTAACTAATACACATGCACTATTCTTTTCGCTATATTAGAAATGGTCTATTTCGTTCGAAAAGAAGGAAAAAAAAATTTTATTGAAACCGAAAAAAGTGGGAAGCTTTAATACTGAAAGAATTTTTATATTATTTCTGCTACTATTACTACTATTAATGCTGCTACTACTACTACTAATACCATAGAGGAGCTTTTCGAAGAAGAGAAAATTTGCAGAAACAAACGAGAACGAAAACAAAACCAAAAAAAAAAAAAATTGCAATGTTCATTAGAATGCAAGTATGTTGCACATATTTTCAGAAAGTTGCTAGCAGATCCAGGAGCAGCTGTTACTCTTCTACATTTTGGAAATTCGGAAACTACGAACAATGCCAAAACGCGAAGGCAAGATGTAGTTATTAACTTTTTTTTTTTGCCAAGATTTTTATTTATTTATTTATCTATTTTTTAATTCATTCATACATCTGTCCTCGAGAAGCTTTGTCATTCTTTTTGTCTCTTTATTCTCTTATCAAATATCATTCCAATTCATATAATTCGATACTACGAATAATCGTCTTTTTAATGATGAAAATGCAATTTACATACATGTAGATAGACTACACTAATACATACATATTCTCGTATATATATGTACAGTTATTTTTACTAACTGATTGCAACAAAGATTGAACTTTGAAATATTCTTTTATGCACTCTAACTGTTTAGAATAAAACAGAAATGTATTTGCTAGGTCAACTTTTTTTGCTGTTGGTGTTGGTGATATAAATGTTGTGCAATGGTGATGGTGTATTATACATACATACATACATATATATATATAAAAAATATTATTTAAGTCATATGAAACATTGAATATATGTAACGTGAAAGAGAGAGAGAGAGAGAGAGAGAGAGAATATCTCTTATCTCTTAACATGTAGCATTAGTTTATATAATCGTTAAAATAGCACGTGTTTTACTTTTACGTTATATGACTGCTTTTTTAATAACGTCAATGTCAAGTACTATTTATCAAGCTGATTCTAAAACGTCGATTAATAAGACTAATACGTATTTTGTTATTTTGTATTACAATAACAGATAACAAATTTTTTGTGATACAATACGATATGCATATATTGCTAACAGGTATATGTATCGACAACGGTAAGAATAGTTTTTTTCTTTATTAGTAGCGACACGGAAAGTGCAGGCAGATATTCAAGGACAGAAGTAGATACTGCATCTTCTGGACGAGGACGTAAACCAAAAATCAGTATTACTCAGCTATTCAAACGTAACAAGGATAAAGTATCTGGTGCTGATACGGATACTATGAGAACTGTCGTTACAGTTGACGATGAAAAGGTAATTAATTCATAGGTATATTTAAGATACTTTTTTTGTCTATGAAAAATAGAATTGTATAATTTATATACGGAAGTTTTTTTTAAGAAATAATATTGTATCGTTCAAATGGAAATTTTATAAGAAATAAAAGTTTAATAAAATAGTAGATATATATATACAGGATGGGCCAAAGGTTATTAGATGAGTCAAATGCTTGTAGTTTTACAATCTGATGAAAACAAAAAGGTCTTAAATACCTAAAATGCCTCGAGATGGAAGTAATTGATTTTTAAAATCATCTAGAAACTTTTCGTCTATCTTGCATATATAGAAATTATGAAAAATGAAATTTTTACATTTTTTATTTTAGAAATTTAAAGGAATAAGATTGTTTGATTTTACGTAGAAATTTTTTTAAGAAATAACATTATATAATATTTATACAGATATTTTAAAAGAAATTTTATAATAAATATTGATAGAAGCTTAGAAAAAGTTAAATAAAAGTTTTTTTTTTTTTTTATAGATTCAGATTTATACCACTGCTGTGTAAAGGTGTTTCAATCTCTTTTTTCTCCCTCTTTTCCTCTTTCTATCAGTCTCTTTCTCTCTCCCCCTCTCTCTCTCTCTCTCTCTATTTCTATCTCTATCTATCTATCTCTCTCTTACTACTGAGGTTTAATTGGAAAATTATTTCTGACAGGCTACAATTTCGAAGGCTATTACATAAATTTCCTCGCCTCCACCGAGTTGTCCGGGAAAACGTAAATAAGTCTCCAAAGCTTTCCAATTTCTCCGTCTTAAAACTTTCGAGACTCATTAACAACCAAAGGAATATTTTCAAAGAGTCTTATAATCCTTGCAATTTGTGTGAATGAAATCAATCTTTAATATTGCCGTGCAATTTACATACACACACTAGAAATCTTACAAAAAAAAAAAAAACCAAACACCTACAAAGATGCAGAAAAAAGTTTCTCCTTTAAAATCGTATTCGAGGATCAAGTCTTTATAACTTTTAATTTTAGAGATGTTCCGATGTAAATGAAGATGCCTATTAACAATGTAGAAAAAAATTATATCGTAATAAAAAAACAAATTTGCTTATTTTAATTATTTATTATTTTATATAGTTTTATTAATCAATCACAAGTTAAATGAATATTTGGAAACAAGATGATATCTTTCTATAAAAATCGTTTATAATAAATTATCAATTTATTTTTAACAATATGTTGAAAAAAAAATGTAAAAAAAAAAATTCTCTGCTTTGAAACGATATTCGATTCAAGTCTCTACGAGTTTTCATTCTAAAGATATTCCCATGTTAATGAAAGACATGGCTATTAACAATGTAGCAAAAAAAAGATTGTTAATTTAATAAAAAATTGATTTGTTTATTTTAATAATTTATTAATTTATAAAATTTTATAGATCAGACGCAATTTGAATACCTTTCTGCTATAAAATAAGATGAAATCGTTTCGTACGAACTTTGTTTATAAAAATTGTTTATAACAAATTGTTAATTAATTATTAACAATACGTAAAAAATAGAGGAAATTCTGCCCTTTAAAATGATAGTCCATTCAAGTCTCTACGACTTTTACTTCCGAAAATATTCAATATAAAAGAAGACGTTTACCTTAAATCACCGAACTGCATAATTTCATTCAAATTTACTCATTGACACAGTGACCTATATAAATTCCGAGAAATTACGCTAAACAGCTGACGCGCTACTACTATTACTACGATCAGGTGTTCTCGTACAAATTATGAATGAAAACCTTTCGAAGACGATATCTTCGGAACGGAAAGTCGTAGAGACTTGAAACAAAGACCGTTTTCAAACGCAATTTATTCTTTATTTATTTAAGTATTTCAATTATATCGATATAATAAAATCGATTTTATTAATAATTTTTATAATTCTCGCATTTTCTTATTCTTTCTTTTTTCTTTTTCTTCTCGTAATAAGATTGTAACTATAATGAAATCTTAAAAATTTTTATTATAATCGGGTAAAAATTTTGTTTTGTTTATTTAAAAAAAAAAGGTATAGAAGATCTACTAATCGTCTCGACTGTACAAAATTGAAAGATCGAAAACTTAAGAAATGTTTGCTTTTTGTAATAAGAATTCTGAGCTTACTCTTTGTTTATTTTGCGCTTACTCCATACTTATCTTGACCTTATCTTGCACCATAATTATACGTAAGCATAGAATAATGATGTAAGATAAGCAATGCAGTGTAAGCTAAAAAAATCATAACTCTCTTACTACTACGACTACTTCTACTACTACTACTACTACTACTACTACTTACTTACTTACTTACTACTACTCTAACTACATTTTATTCATATCTACATTACGTAAGAATATTTAAATTAAAATATCTCCTAAGTCCTACACTAATAATAATAATAATAATTTGTAATTATTATAATTATATCGAATTGTGTGTATGACTATTTTAGCTTCAACTAAGCGAACAACAACAACAACAACAACAACAACAACAATCACCAACGCAAGAGAGTAGAATAAATCCAGCAAGTAGCGAAGGTGGAATAGTTTATGCGGAATTGGATCTAACTCAACAACAGCAAGGTGGAACTCCGCGACGTTTGAACGAGGACAAAACCGAATATGCAGAGATCTTATATACAAAACCAGAAACAGCTAATGAGGAAACACCGGATAAATAATCTCTCGTACAAATTACGATCGTTAAAATTTCAACTCGTTATACACATAAAAAGAAATGACAAATTTTCTCTTCGTATTAGTGTTGCTTAATCTGATCACGCGACGTTTCGTGTACTTATCAACAAATTAACTTTAAGAGAGTAGCAGTTCGTCGTTATCGCATATTTAGATAGTATACAAGGGTCGAAACATTTTTTTATTTTTTTATTTTTATTAATTATTATTATTATCATTATTATTATTATTATTATTATTATTATTATTATTATTATTATTATTATTATTATTATTATTATTATTATTATATATCCTTTTCTTTTTCGTTTGATTAAATTTTCTCGATCATTTTTTTTCTCTTCTTTTTCTTCTTTTCAATTAGTCTCTAGTCATACTTATTAATGTCTCGAGTATGCGATCATGAAAGATCATGAATAAGAAGTAAAAAAGTAAAGAAAAAAAATATTGAAATTATTCTAAGACCATAATAGTATGTATATACTATCTAAGTATTATTCTATGTATTGTATTCGAGCACATATGTACTTAACAGAGCACGAGATGCTTTTTCTTTTTTCTTCTTTGTTTTTTATTTTAATGCTCTTCTTAGTTTATTATTGTTGTTCGATCAAGAAAAAGAAAAAAGTGAAGAAAAAAAAGGAAAGGAGGATTTGACTAATCGTCTATTTTTTAAACAAGAAATCATACTACTCTTTTGTATGACGACGATTCTTTTTTATATCGTATTCGAGCATATATGTACTTAATTAAGCAGAAAATGTTTTCCCTTTTTTCTTTGTTTTTTATTGTATTAATCTTTTTAGTTTATTATCGTTGTTCGATCAAAAGAAGAAAAAAAGGAAGGAGAGAACGATTGGACTAAATCATGGTTCAATTTCGAAACAAAAAATCTCTTTTTTTCAGTGAAATCATAATTACATTAGTTATAGGTACGTAGTATTTTTTTGTAATAATAATTTGTACAAATCTGTTAAAATCTGTCCATGTCCGAACGTAATAATTTGTACTTACGTTAAAAAAAAAGAAGAAAATAATCGGTATATTTTATTTATCGTCTAAATCATAATAATCGTAATATCTTATAACATTCATTCTCAATCTCGATAAAAACTAAATTTATCTGATACTGATTTTTTATAAATTCAAAAAAGAAAAAAAAAAGAGAGAGAGAGAGAGAAACACACGTGTATAAATTAAAGCATTCATAATAATTAAGTTCATCAAGTTCGTCCAATGAATTCCAATTAACGTTAAACTTTGAATAAATATTGCTCGTTTTGTATTTTTGCCTTTAATAAATAAATATAAAAATCTTCAAAAACAAAACAAAACAAAAAAAAAAGAAAAAGAAAAAGAAAAAGAAAAATATTTTTTTAAAAAATCATAAAAAATAAGAGATTACATATAAGATCCATACAATCGCTTGATTTTTATCGTATAATTTTTATAGTAACATTATATATAATTTGAATTGGAGTAGATTCAACAAGCAAGTACGATTGAAATCGTATGATCTTTTTATGTATTTCTTTTTCTTCGTTACGTCTCTTTTGTTTCTCCCATTGGTTTTCATTCATCGTCTGTCGTAACCTCGTCCGTTGTAGCCTCTGTAATTTCTTCGTCGTCAGTAGGCTCGATTTCTTCAGGAGACTCAGTCTCCTCTACAGGCTCGGTCTCTTCTCCAGGCTCGATTTCATCTACAGGCTCGGTTTCATCTACAGGCTCGATTTCTGACTCCTCATCTTCTGGATGAATCGCTTCTTCCGCATAAGTTGGACCAACTTCTAAATCTTCGTCCTTTTTATCATCAACGATACGTTGCGGTAGACGATGTTGATAAGTTTTATAAATTTCATCAGTCATGTCGACTGTCAATTTGTCAAATTCAAGAGAAGTTTGATCCCTGATAAATCTACGAGATTTAGAACATTCTAATGGTCTGCTAATCATAAGAGTATCGGCACTAGTAGTAGATATATCCAAATGACTCATAAAATCTATTTCAGTAGGATAATCGTCGCAGAAGTTGAGTATATCTTTGATCGAACTTTTCGGATAATGACGTGCTTCGAAGGTGTCAACCATACTGTCTTCACATTTTTCAGGAATATGTTCAAAGATCGTAGGATCGAATATTGGATAGGGTTTGGATATGTGTGCGTTTTGACCTAGGTTAAGATGCCACATAGTGCTAACGAGCATGCTATTCAAATTCTCTTTCTTCAATCGAGGAGCCAAGGACGGTAATTGGGGATTTTCCAATTCGTTGCCCTTTACTATACCCAGATTTACATTTTTATTATAACATAAATAAGAATCGGCATCCGCAACAGTTTGCCCTCCAGGAATAGATACGTCATGTCCTTCGACTTTTCCAGGAGTAGTATGTATAGGCTCGAGAAGTACCTTCCTTTTCAACGAATATCCTTTGCTATTGCTCGACTTAAAGTTCTCTTGTTCGAAGGTAAATATCACAGGTGTAATACGAAATTCTAATCTCTGATTAGTATTCAACATCTTCGTCACCGCATAGACGAAAGAGTTAAAATTTTTACAACGTAAAACATAAATAGCACCGCGATCTTTACCAAAGAGCGGCGGACCGATCCAACAAGGATCGGCCACGTAATATCCGTCCTTAGATAGCAAAGCGCCTAACATGATTTTGTTGCACTCGATTAGAACGTTTGGTGCATCGTTGAATGCACTTTTCAAAGCGTCAGCCAAGGTCAATCTATTGCGACCACCATAAAGTATACCGCATATAGATCTCTGATAATTGATCGTCCAAACGTGTGGGAATATTTTGAAACACGGTTGTAAATTGTATTTGTTCAAATACTTCGAACATCTTTTCATCGAACTTTTCAAACTTTCGGTGTAGTAAGAGTCACCGCATATAACTGCTGAATCCAAAACGGCAGAATTCCATCTCGATGGGTGACTCAGATATTGCATAGCCAATACAGCGACACTAATAGCCGCTTGATTTTTACCAGCGCGATTACCAAATCTAGAATCATAACAACCGATCGTACCCCAAATCGAATAGATCAAATCGCTCACTTCGATGACATAATTGTTCCAATAGGATCTCATAGGTTTCCGCTCTTCTTCCTCTTCCTTGTCATAACGTTTCCTCTTGTGTCTCTTTTTCAAAGCTTTCTTATCGATTTTAACTATTTTCGGAGCATGATCGAAAGTCCAATGATAATCCAAATAAATCCATATTGGATCTTCCTGGAAGCTGATGAAAGGTGACGCGTTCACCGATTCAACGTGAAGTCGATGTATAAAAAAGCCCGTGGTCTCTTCTATTTGATTGAAGCACATGTTCTTTACCATTTGACAGATACTAGGAAAGATACATAAACAGGCCTTCCCATTGGTCGACACTTTTCTTCCTTTATCGTTACATTGATAAGGATCTAAATAGTAATAGGAGTTCGTTGATCTCGAGTACCAAAATCCATAGCAACAATTAGTGAATTGTATAATACCGCTACTATGCATCATAAAGTGTCTCTTCAAATATTTCTTAACCTACAAAATAATACGTGGATACATTTAATCTAACCATCATCGAATCCAATTAAAATCTCATAACTGGTTTGGCTTACTTGAAGGTAGAAATCGTTTCGATCGATGTGTGGATCGACAGTGAGCGTTACCAAACAGGATGCACAATCTCGAAAATCGAAAATTCTATTCATCAACGTTACGTTCCTCAATATGTGTTCACTATGAAATTTTGGTTCGTCAAAGGCCTTGTAAAGGTTTTCAGCTACCTCGATCATTTTATCGATCATTCCTGGAAGAGGACTTTGAACGATGTCCCTTTTAACGATGACTGCCAAAATTGCTACGAAGTAGCAACGTTTCACTCTTGGCTCCTTCACCGTTTCACGATCGTTAAGCGCGACGGTCCCGTTAATGAAAATTGGTTTGGACTCGGGAACAGTAGGTTTGAATATAACTTCCAAATCGTACGGTTCTGCCTCCATTTTGTGTACCTCGGCCAAGGACGTCGTAGGTACAACAAATTCGTGTAATCCTTGGACATCGGAACAATCGGGATCTAACTTTCGTGCGTAGGAAATTGTAATGACTCTCATGACAAATTGGATCTCCTCGGGTTGATCGATCTCCTTTACGACAATCCTCAAAAATTCATCGATGCACGCTGACGTAATTATCCGTAATATCTTAGTACTCTTTATGATCCACCAAGCGAAATAGTTCTCGTTGACCTTGGTTACGCCTATGTGACTACCTTCGCAGACGATAATAGCACCGGTATAAATGGGACTCTCGAATACGTATCTCAAGGACATCGCCAAGTTCCATCCCTCGACAGCATAAAGTATACCGTAATGCAAGGGTACAAAAACGGCCCGAAATATATAATTGGCGATCTCAAATTCGGGCAAGAGTCCATCGAACATGTCGACGACGGTCGAATCTTCCGTGGCTAATATACTATCGAACGTATAATCGCAACTAGCATCGAACAGGCCTTTTATGGTTCGTACAGACCAGAGCACAGGATCATGGATCAATGACCAAGCTATTATGCAAAGATCGATAGGAGTGGTCACGGACACGTGTTCCCTAAATTTTCTGTCGTATGGTTTCTTTCTTATCATTGACTTTATCAATTTGTAAGGATCAGTATTCTCTTTCCCGTGTCGAATATGTTTCTTAAACGGTGCCAACACCGGTCTCGTTATTTCATTTTCTAATACTATTACGTCTATCATCGAAGCCTCGTAATATCGAATTGGAGAAAATCCTGGTATGGTCATGTCGTGAACAACGTCCAATTTACGTTCCTCTGTTACCCACTCCGTCAATTCGATCAGTGACGTTTCCGATTCACTCTTTTTTATATCATCAAAATCAGCCGAGTCCTCGATCGGCACCTCCTCCTCTATCTTCTCGATGCAATATTTCGTTTTCTTTTTCTTTTTCTTTTTCTTCCGACATTTCGTTTCCATATGAGCGATAAACAATGTGTACAATCTATAAGGTTTCTGAATAGACTTTCCTAAATTTTCTTTCATCCTTTTCAACATCGACGACAAGTCACAAAATTTCATCAAACAACTATATCCCTTCTCATCCGGTTTACCTTCCTCGTCGCAGCCATAAGGATTGAAGAAATAATATCGATCATTAGCTTTCCAAAAGCCATAAGAAATATTCGTTGTCACCAATATACCGGTTTCATTATTATCCAGAAAACTTTCCATTACATTTTCAAATTTATCCGATTCACAACTCTCTGGATCGGCATATTGGAATTGTTTCATGATCACGGTATACTTCGTATCGAGGATCTCGAAATTATTAAACCATCTTAGAAGTTTGTAACGTAGTTTGCCTACGCATTGGTAGATCTTATCGGCTGCATAAACAAATTCATCTAAATTGTTCTGACGAAATTTATTCACGTCCATGCGAATTTTTGCCAACAAGCATAAGATAGCAGCGTAGTAACAGGACTTGAAGTGAGACGGTTCGATCGCGACACTATCTTTAAGGCACATGTTCGATCGAAGTATAGCAATATTATCCTCGATCACCTTTAAAGTATGATTCAAAAAATAAATTATTACGTGCGTGCACGAGTGCGTTTACTTATTAAAAGAAAAAAAAAAAAAGAAAGAAAGAAAATAGAAATGTTTCGTCACCTTAAATCCGTCCTCTTTCTTTTCAAAAGGTGACTTCGATTTAGAACTTTTCGTTTTCGCACTTGTTTTTATCTCTATTATGTCATCGGTAGGTTCCTGCGTTTTCGACGCCGATTTATCTTTCTAAATACGTAGTAAGAAGAAAAGGATTATCATTCGACTATAAAGATCTTTTTATAAAAATTACTTCGCTATAAAAATGTTCCCGAAAAGAAAAAGAAGAAGAAAGAGAAACAAAGAGGTCAATCAAGCATATCTAATATAAAAATCTACTAATTAATAATTAATTCCAATAATCGTAATAGCCGACCTGTTCAAAGGGTTTGTAATTTGGGAAGAGCATTTCAAAGAGTACATTTTCGGTATCACATAGAATTTTCTCCGTAACGGGCTCTCCTTTTTCACTTTTCGTCAACAGACACTTACGTTTTTTCTTTTCGAGACAACTGATCGGTCTTTTAACATAAATTGGCGTTTTAATAATAGGACCAAGTGGCAATAATTCCGGCATAATACGTATCCCCACTGGTACCTCAGGAATATCTTTAGAAACGTAGCCGTCGCCTTGATCTTTCGATATCAAAGTAGTATCCTTATCTAGATCGAAATCTTGAATGTATCTATCATTGATCGCTCTGAGCGGCATCAAACAAATCGGTAAATCGCGCGAATAAAAATATTTCTTGTCGTTGAGTTTGATTATTTTCGTTGGCTTATCGTCCGTGGTAGGTAATACTTGTGCTTTGGTTTGCAAATAAACCGGCATTATACCAACTTTCTTCTTAATTTCCAATCTAGAATCGATCGAGAATCTGGAGACCAAAGAGTGAATAGATCTTCTCGCACGTTTTGCTTCTAAAAGAGTGCCAAGCGTTGTTTTCGGTGGCATCACGTACGGCGGTGGATGCTTATATTTTAATTTTTCTAATATCCTTTCGGGATGTACGATCTTTTGAGTAAATTCATCCTCAGTTTGTATTTTGACGTTGCCAGTTAACAGAGCCAAGTTCAAACGATAAGGCGCGTCAGGTTGATCCTTTTCCTCTATTATCAAAAATGGAGAGACTATAGGTTTCTTTTCTGCTTCTTCCAAAGTTCTCAAATGTGCCTCGACTAAAGTTTCTGTGTCTTCCTCCGCTTCTACTTCTTCTTCTTCTTCTCCTACTTCCTCTTCTTCTTCTCCGCCCTCTTCCTCCGCTCTCGTTTCTTCTTCTACCGTAACAACATCCTTCTCCACCTGCATTTCCAATTTCTCTTTCTCTAATTGAATGAGATCGTCATCGGTGACCGGTAAGAAACTAGTCTTAAACGTTTTCACCATGCTATCATCAGGGATCTCAACGCGTTCCGTGACTGTATATTTATCAGGTTGAATCGAATCCAATGAGACGAAATGAATAATGAAATCGTTCTCGTTATATTCCAATACACCGTAAATAACATCGGTTAGTTCTTTAATGGTGTCAACGACCGCGAAAGAAGCGGGATAATTAAGTAGTCTCCAACCTTCCTCGTCGCTGCCATAAGGATTAAATAAAAAATACTTGTTATTTTCCTTCCATATACCGTACGTCAGTTTCTTATTTTCCAATACTAGTTCGCTGTAATTATCGAAATAACATTCCAACGCCTCGGCCAAGTTGACAAGAGGATGAGCTTCCCCGGTGATAAGATTCATTTTGGAATTGAAAACGACGTCGTTTTCGGCGAATTTCAATCTAATGGGTAACATGGATAGATCCAAATGGCTTGGCGCCGGTAACCTTCTTAAAATCCTTGCACTTTCCTCCTCTTCCTCTTCCGCTTCTTCCTCCTCCTCAGCTTCCTCTCCCTCTTCCTCCTCTGCCCTTTCTGTCCTGCGCCCTTCTCTTTCTTCCCTCAACATGGGTTTACCTTCCTTTATCCAATCGATGATATCCTCGAAAGTTTTATTACCGATATCTATGATCTGATCGAGATCTATGTTTCTCCATTCCGATGTATCCTTCAATTTTCTATATGCCAATGCTACCAAAGCGATGATCAAACCTTGCTTGCCTCTGTAGCGAGCTTGGAAATCAGGATGCAGACAATTCTTCGTACCTTGAACTATCAAACGATGCGGATTGATCACGTTGTAACCCGTAATTTGTTTTATTTCAGCATCTGTAATCGGTTCTGCTTCCTCCTCCTCCTCCTCCTCCTCTTCTTCTTCCTCTTCCTCTTCTTCTTCTCGTTCCTCTTCTTCCTCTTCCTCTTCCTCCTCCTCTTCTTCTCCCCTTACATCGGTAGGTGCCCTTACTGGAGCTGCTACAAAAGTTCTTGGCTCGTCTTCCTTAAACATGTATTGATTTGCATCTTTCATCAGATCCGGACACTGTGTGTCGACATCGCGATATTTATCCAATTCATATCGTATTTTAGGTGTCATGTCTAATTTTTTTTCAACGATCTGTGGAAGTATCGTTAGGTCTAGCGAGGGTCTACGATTCGTATCTCTTGCTCTGTATATAATTTTTTCGAATGGACCCTCGTGTACTGTACCGGTCTTCACGTAAAGTACCGTGATGCCATGAATCAAAAAAGGATCTCTGTCTTTGCTAACGGTGTTCTCTAAAATGGTTTCGACCATTTGATTGATCGAACTGTTCATGGTAACGCATGCGGCATCTCTTGCACCGTACAACTGACTTCGTTCCTCGCTATAATTTATTCTAAATCCTTCATCGTCGCAAGCAAATGGGTCCATGAAGTAATACGTGTCATCTTGCTTCCAGATTGCGTAATAAAACTTTTTTATGTCCAGTATACCTGCCTTTTGCGTTTCAAAGAATTCACGTATCCCACTGTCCATAGCAAGTTTACCCTTTTTCTTCCCATAACCGGGAATTATGTTTGGGCGTAACTTGATTTTGGCCGAGTAAACACCTAAGATCAGATCGCCCATTACGTCGTCCAAACGCAGCTCGAATTCTTCGTCGGCTAAATTCTTCTCCAATACTCTGGCGAGATCTATCAGATAGATGTTAGACTGATTGAATATCAAATCGATCAGAGCGGTAGTCCACTTGTTCGTATTGACCAAACAAGAATAAACCAGAGCGGCAAGTGCTATTATAAGATGACCACGACCGCGAAGTATCTCCGGTATTGCAGGATGCATCAAATGATACGATCCTTGAATAACGGCACGAAATTTTTCTTGAATTTTATAACCACTTGGTCGTCTTTGAGGTTTCCCAAGAGTTCTCTCAGGATCTTCCGATTCATCGGCTAAAGAATATGGTGTCACTCCGCTTATAAATATCGGATAAATTACGAATGGTTCGTTGTTGACGTTACTCTTTTCGAGTATTATAAAATAAACTCCTATCAAGTCCTTGAGTAAAAATAATTTAGCCGAACCGTCTTCGCCATCTTTAGCTGGCTCGCAAGTATCTGTCCTAGCTTGGCCATCGAAGATACTGAAATATCTTGGCTCTTTCCAAATTGCCAAGTTCAATACGGGCGAGACCAATATCCCCGAATTGTACCTTTTAAAGAAAAGCTCCAACGCTTTGACCAAGTGCAATTCGGTTGGGTCTTGCGAACGAAATTTCCCCGCGTAAGATGGATCCTTGATTGTTACGTTAACGTTTAATTTGTTTTGAACGAATACGAGCCTCTTTAAATCCAATATCGATAAACGCCTGCGATCATCCGTTTTTATATCCTTGTAAGATTTGCAATAAAACGTATCACCGTCTTCGATTATCTGATCTATCACAGACTCGTTCCAACATCTTGACTTGTATACCGCTGTTGTCGCGAAAGCAGTTATCGCTATAGCACCACCCTGTCATTAATGCAAACACGTCAGCCAAAAATATTATTTCGAACGTTAACGAAATGTACGTACGATAATTTTTGGATAATAATTCGTGGTTAATATCCTAATACCTGATGACCTCGAGAAAGTGGCGAAAATTTTAACATGTTCATATGAGTTAATCCAGAACGTAGCCCATATTTGACACAACTTGGTAATTCCGCTTTTAACGCGGTAAGTGAATAAGTATCGTGATGTATATCGAGAAGATCGTATAACTGTTCATATTCATTTCGGAGGTTCTCGTCTAATTCATCGGTACTCGGTGCATTATTCTCTGCAGCAATAACATCCTCTGTTATCCTACCAACTGCATTTATCGTTTCAGCTGAGACTATTTTCTCGCATTTTTCAAGTTGTTTCAATTTCTCTCGTAATTGTAGTTTCTTCATTTTTTCTAATTCCGCATGTGTTTTTTCTCCCCTGGGATCACCCTCCTCCATTTTTATCTTCTTTCTATTCTGTTATATTTTTAAGATTTTTTTTTTTTTTATTATAACATAACCTTCGTTACAGTTTCATACGATTAGATCGAATTCATCAGAGTTTTTATCAGGTTTCTTACTTACTTGCTTCGGTTAAGTTTTGCTCGAAATTTTATACGTTTGTCGAATGATCCTTAATACAAATTTATCGTATAATTCGATTTGATTATGTTATTACATTTTTGAGTACTTAAAATTTGGACATTTGACATTACGAAGATTATTATATCATAGAGAATTCTGACGTTTGCAAGGTAACGATGCATGTTGATCGATAGATCGATCTCTTCATTTATTTGCAAACATCATTCATCGTTTCGATAAGTAAGACTTCTTAAATTTAAAATCTTTTAATCCTGGCTCTAACAATCGAAATTCAAAAATGATATTTTACAAAATTTTAACATAAATAATTTCAATTATCCAAAAATGGACTCGTACGTATTAACCAAAAAACATTTATTAACCAATTCGAAGTGATAACAAAATTAGAAACAAAAATGTGTTAAAATGGAATAAACAATAATTACGAAGGTAATTAATTAAACAATTTATTTCGTTATATCTTAATTAATAATTAATTCAAAAATAACGATTAATTGTTATATCAATCAAAAAAGATTTCACATATATCTGATATGATATATGAGCTATATATATTTTTCTAGTTTTACTACTTTCCAGAAATCATTGTTAAATTAATAATCCGAAAAAGAAATCATGTTAAGCAAGAGGACTTGTACAAAATACAAAGAATGGAAGAAGAAACAAAAACTTTCAAAGTATCCGAAAAAGAAGATTAAAACAGTGACAACAGATTGTATCGAGGAAGAAAAGAAAACAAAGACTATTATCAAAATTCAATATCATAAATGTAAAAAAAACGGGGAAGCAAAAAAAAAGAAACGAAAAGCGTTATTTAAACCAAAGCTTGTTTCTTCAGTCGATTTGTTATTTAAAAGAATTAAACCCTCATTAGAAGTTAGAAATCAATTTTTGGATCCGCGACATTTACTTTGCTTTGTCGAAACATTGCCAAAAATTGATTTAATCGCCTTGAAAGAAATTGCGCAGCAAGAAAGTAAGATACGTATTAATTATTCACACTTTGATTAGATATTAATTTTGTGATTAATTCATACAAAGAAATTTAATGATTTTATCTCTTAATAATATTATCGATTAATACATGAAATCAAAACACCATTATAATAACGATCAAACGTCGAAAGCAAAAGCTTAATCAATCATTAGTGCTGTCATTGATCATTAATTTTCATATATGTATGTATATATATATATATATATATATATATATATATATATATCTTAATGATATATACCGAGTGTCTCGTTTAAAGCGATATGAATAGATACATATCTTATCGATTCCTATAAAAAAATATTTCAAATAAAATCTGCTGGATTTTAAGGGATGTAAATCTAACATTTATTACAATTACTTCGTAAAGTCTCGAAAAAAAAAATACATTTCTTTATTTCAACGATGCTGTTGAACTAATTGTTAAAAAAATTTCTATATTGCAGGAATGAAAATGAAACGAAAGAAAAAACGAAAGAAGAAAATTTCTAAAAAGAAAAAAGCTGGCGATCGTGAAGGAGAAACAAAGTTGGAAGGGAAAGCTGATGAAGAGAACGATGAAACCAAGGAGGAAAGAGCAAACGGAGAAATTACGGAAAACGATCAGAAAAAAGCGAAAAAAAAGAAAATCAAGAAGAAAGATAAATTCTGGTGCAAAAAATTTAAGAAGAAAATCGTATATGAATCTGAATCCTCAGATACCGAATGCGAGAGTATTTGTTCATTCGACAGTGAAAT
Organism: Vespula vulgaris; assembly: GCF_905475345.1. Taxonomy (NCBI): domain Eukaryota; kingdom Metazoa; phylum Arthropoda; class Insecta; order Hymenoptera; family Vespidae; genus Vespula; species Vespula vulgaris. The sequence continues at coordinate 1,297,552 of NC_066600.1, read as the reverse complement.
TTGTCTGAAAGGTTAAAAAAGACACAAGAGTATTTTTTTTTCTTTACATCTAAGTAACTTCTTTCAGACGTATCTTTTTATCTGATAACATGTTAAATATTCTTTTTGTTTCTTTTTTTTTTTCTTTCTTTCTAATAAGTTGACTCGATATAAATGTTTTTCTTAACGCAGGATAGAGTAAAAGTTCTCACGTCGATAATATTTGTCTTAATGGACGATTGTTTTATTTTATCTACATCATCAACGAAATGTTGTGACATTCCTTTCTCGAAAAATTCTTTTTTTTATCAGTAGAATGAAAAAATTCAAATCTAAATATGTTTGTCGTATATCTAGATGTACGTATATTAGTAATATTGAAAAATGCCAATGACGAATGAAAATGCGAATGAAGCTTGTTTAATTGAGGCTCTCTTCATTAAGATAAATACACAAAACCGGTTAAAAGATTCATTTCCGATCTTATTATATCAGATAATAATTTTTTCTGATTTTCTAGGAAAACCAGTTTTTATACAACGAAATAACATAGTCAATTATCTCTCTGAAAGAATCGTATTATCATATTCCACGTAGCATATGTATCTGTAAAATGTGTGTATATGTATTTTTTTATTAATAACATATATTAATACTCTTTTAGGATTAGCATTAACTGCAGAAGATAAAAAAAAGATTGAAGAAAATCGTCAACGTGTTCAAAGTTCTTCCAATAATTTAGATTAGAATTCGTTTAACGACAAAAAAAAAAGGAAAAAAAAAAAGAAAAATAAATAAAAAAAAGGGAAGATCGAAAATGCAACAATAAAAATATCGATCGAAAAAAAAACTTCAAGATCGAAATTAAAAAGAATTCGTAAGAAAATTATGAATTCACGTTTCTATTATAATATTCATTACCTAACATTTCTTTTTTCATATTCATTATATAATTATTATATAATTTAGAATATACATGTAAGAAGAAAAATATAAGTAGTAATTAATAAACTGCTTCTAAACAAATATGTGTCAAACAAGATGAATTAAGAATCAAAGCAATTAAACGTTAGACAATATAGAAGTTAATAAATATTCAAATATTTAATCATGAGATGTTAAAGAAAGCAAATACATAATTGTATATATACATATAATTGTACATAAAATTATAATACATATATACGATTAGATAAATCAAAATAAACTTTGAATAATGAAATATTAAGATAATTAAGATTCCATCAAAATAAACTTTTTGATAAACTATTGCTCGTTTGAAACTGGCTAATATAATGGAGTTTATATCAGACAAATAGATAAATTAGAAGATAATAGGTCACTAATGTCTCCAATCAGCGTTCCGTCTTCTATCAAATTGATCGTTTTAACAGCGTATTACATTTATCGCGCTACAATATTGAAAAAATTCACTTATAGTTGATCTTCAATTCTGAGATCTGAATATCAGTATCCTAATAGAGTCTGCACGATCAAGTGCAGCTATTCTGCATTAATATTCAAGTGATTTATGAAAAGTGATCCATCTTGATCTTGTGATTTATCTAATCGAAGAATATTTTCATCATGTTTCCTTTCACAAATATATCATTCCGTTAGTACTTATCTCTATCTTAATATAATATAATTTATATTATATTTCAAATTCTCTCTCTCTCTCTCTCTCTCTCTCTCTCTCTCTCTCTCTCTCTCTCTCTCTCGCGACGATGAAATTTTTTAACCTTGTCCGTGCTTCGTTCTCATTAAAGCATATGTAAATTTATAATAATAAAAATCATTAACACATAACATATACGTTACATATATGTGTGAAGTAATTCTAGAATTTATTCTCTTTTTTTTCACCACATAAAAAAATACTATTTATTTACCCTTTTCGTATAATTATATTCTAAGATCTAGCGCAATTATGAGTGTATATATATATATATATATATATATATATATATATATATACACATACATATATATAAAAAAAGAAAGGAAAATAGATACTCTGAATGCTTCGTAATCTTGAATAAGAAAATCGTTGTATTATCAATCTATAATTGGAGCGTATTTAAATGAATGTATCTCGTAATCCGTTTGTTATAAAAAAAAAAAGAAAAAATATTCTTCATTTTTCTTTTCCTTTGTATTTTCTTTTTTTTTCTTAAGACTTCAGAAATTTCGTTTTATGAATTACTTATATCGCAAATATTTTTATGAAGTTCATCGTTAAAATAAAAAAATAAATAAATAAATAAATAATAATAATAATAATAATAATACACATTGAATCAGTATCAAACAAATACTTGACGATCTTTAATCTTCATGTCATATGCAATAAATGAACATTAATCTCATTTGCATTAATCATCGACGATATTGGCGATGGTAAAAAATAAATAAAAAAAAGAAAAAAATGAGAGAGAAAAAGAAAAGAGAAAATAACAATGAATATTATTGTCGTAAAATAATTAACTTGCAGGATTCAGCAAATTTCAATCTCGAATTAAAACGGAGAAGCTAAAACGAAGGTTCATCGAGGAGATGTGTCGTTTTTTAAACAAGATCTACTCGACTTCGCCATGGGAGTTTTCAACAATGATATTACCATTGGCTATTAAATGTAAATATTGCATTTCGTTAATTTATTTCCTACGATAATAAATTGCATGGGGTACTCGTGATCTTTCTTAAACAAAACAAAAAAAAATATAAAAAAGAAAAAAAAAGAAATATTCAAAACAGAATCAATAAATATAAAAACGAACAATAAACAGAGAACGAAAAAAAATTACAAGTTCCATTCCATGTAAAAATTGTCTTGCTGACGAATTGACGAATGATCTTCTAAATTGGTACGTAAAATAATTTTCTTTTTAATATCCTGTGTATATGGACGTTTTTTTCTATATCTTCCCATAGATTTTCTTCACGGTGTAGAACAAGTATTGAAAAACCAAAATATTTCATTATTCGCTTTTTTCATTTTTTTTTTTTTCAATCAGCATAGATTTATATAAATAGAAATAATACAAATTTTTCTATACATAACGATAATCGACAGGTCTAAAACCAATATCACGAATTATTATGAATTAGTTCGAAACTTTTTAAAATATGAGGCTACGTTATATTATATATTTGAATTTTTATATTGTCATAATATGTAGCTATTTTTCATTCTAAATAGACATAATATATTCGTCATGTGTGAATATGTATGAAAACAAAGTAGATAAATCTTTTTTCGGACTAATTTAATACTAATCAATTCTACTTTATCTTCTCTTCTTCATTTTTTCCCCCCCCCCCCCCGAACGTTTTATTATATTTATACATAACCTTTTATTTATATTTTAATTTTTTATATACTGTGAGAATAACAAAGTAATAAAAAGAATACCAAGCACTTTTCATAGAAATACGTGATAAATACTTTTTACAACCCATTAGTCTCAAAATGTTATCGTATTTGGACCGTAAAATATATCACGCTTGATAAAAATGAATAGAACCATTTTTCTCTTTTTAATTTTATAATTCTCTTTACTTTTCTTTTCTCTTTGAAAAAAACTACACTACGTGGTCGAAGTATATACGAACTGTACCGAATCTTCGATTAAATTAAAAAAAGAAAAGGATCACAATCGTTTTTCTTCACTCTATACTCATTTGAAAAATAATGAAGAATATAAAATGATTATATTATTATAAGCGAATAAATATGCGGAAGAGATTCATTAAATGGTGAAGTAAATAAAAGTAATAAAAAATAAATAAAATAGAAACTCCAATATCGCACCATTCAATGCGTATAAATTATAACGTTGTTATTTTATTGCGAACTCATCGTTTACGTTCAGCTAGAGAAATTAATTATAGCTTATAAGTAAATTATTACTCCATATATTACATCACACCAACAATTCCGTTCATATTTAATGTTAATGTATGCATATTTAATGAATGATCTCGGAACAATCTTTAAATTAGGATACAGTTTTTGTCGACCGATAATTGTTAAAGAATTTTCTAAATGACGTACATAACTGCAAGATATTTTTTTCTTCTCTCAAAAAATTTTGTAAAACGATAAAATTCAATAGTATCAATTATCATCAGAACGATCTCAATCGTAATTGAAGTCGAATCGGTGGATTTCAAGAAAATATAAGTGAAGATAAAAACTATAAGACAAGAAAATCGATCGATTATAACGTAGCGTATAAATCATTAAAAAAAAAAAAGAACATGTCATCGATTTTTACGGTTTTAGATCAAACATGTGTCGTGTACGTGTCTAAGAAAGTTTCCACAATGGAAAATTTTTCTTCTCTATGTATAAAAATAATATTAATTACTTTACATTCGCGTATCCAGCAAAATAACATTTCTTTCGATTTCATCAGTTTAATCAAACGTGACTAGAAAAAACTATCTGTATCATGACCTATTTCATTTATGATCAGACTGATAGAGTATTAAATTTTGTTAAATAAAAGTTCGTCGATTTTACGTCATATTTTGTAGGGGAAAAAACAAAGAAAGAAAAAAGAAAATATTTTAAACAGATATTAAATAATATGAATACTTTATATTCGAAAAAAAAAAGTAATAAATAGGTAAACGATACTAATTGATGGCCACAGTTGATAAATATATTTAAAATGTATAATTAGATATTATAAAAGTCAAAATAATTTAAAATTCATTTCTTCCTTCATTATTGTTGCAGACATTAACGTATGTATCCATCAATTGTTAAATTCTTACGATCTTAATAAATGTCTGTTAACCATATAACAAAATAATCGATAATCTTCTTTTACCAAGAACATTATTCAGTGAATCTTTCTTCTCGTATTTTTTGTTAAATTTTTTTTTTCGCCGACACGTAAAACAGGTTACAGAGAACGCAAAAGTGGTTTGTACAAGTCTTGAAATCTTCGCTTGGTTTTCTTTTTAATGATTGACGTCACAGCCGGGCGATCCAATAGTCGCATTTTACTACCGCATTTTACTTCCAAAATTTTTAATGAATTCCGGTACAAGTCATCGCATAGTATGTGTAAAATAAAAAAAGGAACTGGAATAGAGGAAGAGAGACAGAGGGGAAAAAGAGATAAACAGACAGATAGACAGAGAGAAAAAGATGTAAAAATCAAAGGATAATAGAAATGGAAACCACACGTGTCTTATAAATTTCTTAATTTCTTCATAACCGGAAAGATCTCTCGACGATCATGTTTATAAATTCTTTCATTAAAAATTTTGAATATTTCCAGAAATAAAAATTTCGTGTTTTCAAAGATAATTTTTGTTAAGAAACACAGTAGTACTTTGTTTTGTAAAAAAAAATAATAGTATTTTATCTTAAGGAAACAAGCAAAAAAACTTATTACTTATATTTTCAAGGCGTGAAGAATAATCGTAAGATAACATCGTAAAATTATTATTATAATATCAATTATAATATTAATTATAATATTATAATATAATATTACGTAAATACTCATAAGATTACGAGAAGAAAAATGCGATTATTATTCTTCTTAAATCATATTTATATATGAATTTATATAATTAGGTCATTGCCATACGAATTATGAAATAAAATAATTACCTGTTTATTTTATTTAAATTACACTGTCATTGTAATCGACTTATATGCAAATTGAAAGATTTAAAAGTCGACTCTTTGAAAGATTTAAAAAACGAAAAAAGAATCAAAAAGAAAGAAAAAACTAATAATTCGTATCTTGGAACAATCCAGCAGTACCACTTTTTTATTTGATCTTTAGAAAATTTATTCAAATCCATTTCAGTAATTATTATTAAATAATTATATTCCTAAAGATAATGTTATCGCTTTTTTGAAAGAAGAAAACATTGAATTTGAAAAAGATAAAGCACGAAACGATCGTATCGATTATTTACTATTGTTTCTCGATGTACACGAATGAATCAATTCTATCCGATACAAAATGAATGCTTAGTAAAAAAAAAAAAAATAAATCAATAAAAAAGAATATAAAAAATAAAATAAAGCTAATCAGCGGTCCTTTTAATTGCGAAAATATATAATAACGTCGTTTAATTCAAAGTTTAAATGATTAATTAGTATTATTTTCAATACATGTGTATGAATACATTTAAAAGTATAATATATAAAAAATATTTTAGAGAACCAATAATATAGAAAAATTCCAGCAAAGTGACCTTTCTAAAGGGATCATATCTCTCCGATCTCTGTATTATTTTAACGAAATATAATAATGTAAATGAGTTTTTTTTTTGTTTATTCTTTTTCCTTTTTTTTTTCTTTTTTTTTTTTTTTTTAGTAAAGATAGATACTTCCAATGTAAAGAAAACTTCAGATATCTTATCTATACTTCCTATACATATACACGCGGACGTGTATGGACGCATACATATAGTGTCTCTCGTATTTCATAAAGCAAACGATCACAAATAATTATTATCTATTAATCTACAAAAATTATTTATTGCGAAAGAAAAAATGTAATAGACAACGATTCGATATTTAAACATAAACTATCATACCATTATTTCACCGTTTCTCTCGACCGATGGAATAACGATCAACGTTTGTCGATTTACGTCACGTGCATTCCTCCTTCCTCTCAATCCTCCCCGTTTCTCTCCGTTGATCTCCTAACAGACAATTTCGGAATACGTAATTAATATGACGTGGAAACTGTGCTTATAAAAAAAGAAAAAAGAAAAAACGACAGTAAATTTTTCCATATTTCCAAGATTTCGTTAATGCAAAATTTCCAATATGAATCATTATATCGTGTCACAATATAATTTTTACTTCTTTTTTTGTCCTTCTTTCAAAAATAAATTTGTTAATCTGTTAATATTCCTTCACGCATTTCGTTGTTATAACTACTTAGATATCGTCTTGTTATGTAATAAATCAAAGCTATTTAAAATGAAATCAATTATTAAACAAAGTAGTCGCGTGAGTATAAAGAAAAAGATTATGGTTTATGTAGTACAATGTTTTAATAACACTTTCTTGTGCTTACGAAGATTAATGAAGTTCTACTTCCTACTCTAATCGTTAAGTCAAAGTACGAAAGTAGCAAAGAAAAGATTAATTAAAAATTTATGGTAAAACATCATGAGGATACTAATTACGTACTGACCTAGTTGTAATGAACGATAATATCATAGTAAGCCATTTGTCTTTTAATTTGATATTACAATTAGTCTGTCGTTTAAAGTAATCTATAAATTTCATATTCTCCTTAGATATTTCTTCCTCTCAAATTCAAATACGTTACCATTTTCGTTAACGAGCCAAAAATTTCTGAATGATTTAAAAAAATGTATTACATTCTTTTCGAGAGTTTTTAAGCTATAATTTTTTTTTTTTTTTTTTTTAGATAATAAAACTAAAAAAAACATAAGAACTTTTGACCGACCATAAATATATTGAACAGAAAAAGAAAAAAAAGTATGCATATACATTCACACGTTAAAATGTATTTCCAAAGAAATACATACATCGTTCAAACCGGTTATACTTTATTATACGTAATTAATATATCGATTATAAATAATATATCGATAAATCATTATCAATACTCGTCATCGATAATCTTACATAGATATTTTCTTCTTTATAAACGAATTGGACTTTACAATCGACATTTCGTTATATGTCAAATGAAAGAATAAAAATGTCGTCTTGGAAAATTTGTCTAATTGCGTTCTATTACGAACTACGTAAGTAATTGCTGAATCGATAAAAGAAGAAAAAAGCAATAAATAAAATGTTTTTATTGCACGTAGAATGATTTTCCATTATTGTGTCAGATATCATAAAAGACACAAGATTATTTTGCAAATAACGATTTCGATAGTTCCACTGTATTTCTAGTAGCGAAGGTAAACAGGTAGTTTTAATAACCCCAAGAAGAGACAAAATAAGGAAAATTATGTCGAGAAATAGAATTTCGAGGTCAAAGATTTGATATCCAACTGTTTATAAGAAAAAAAAAAAAGAAGAAAAAAAGAAGCCGTCTAACTATAAGAATTATATATCCTAGAAGAAAACTATAATCTCTCTTACGAAATCAGAAGTTTCATGAATCTGAAGAAATTCAAGAATAAATTCTATGAAAATATACCAACTGTAATGATAGTTAAAAAATTTAATTTCTTAAATAAATTGAAATACATTTGTAAAGGAATATTTTGTTTATTCTTGTAAAAAATTATTGAAATATATGAAAATAATCTGTAACGAATAATTATGCAAATACGTGAAATAAAAAGAAAGATATAACGTGATCAAGTTTCATGAATTATAAATTAAAATAAATAGAAACTCTCTCCTGTATCTATACATGCATACAGACACACACAAAACTTTCCTCAAAAATTTTTTTCTCAGTTATATGACCTCGATATTCAACATCACGTACCTATTTACAAGGTCTGCGACTCTATTTAAACTCTACCCCAATTTTTACAAACCGTATTACAAAGCATTTAGTTTATCTCGTTTCTAACAGATCGACCAAACTAAATCTCTTTTTTAATATAATATATATTTTATATTTGAAATTAGATATAGACGTAAATAAATTCTAAATAAAGAATTGTATTATTTATTAATATATGTATCCATATTTCTACGTCTTAAGTTAAATATTAATACGCATGAAAGGAAACTAGAGTAAAAAAAAATTAAATCATATTCTCACTATAGTTAATAACATACGATCTCGCAAAAAAGTAATATCAACAAGAACGAGCCTTGCGGCCTCGTATTGTATATTCTAAAGAATCATGATTTATTATAAGGAGAGAAGAAGAAACATAAAAAAAAAGAGAGAGATAGAGAAAGAAAGAATAAGTCTCCAGATTGTCTCGCTACTTCGATTCGATAGGATAACAGATCATAGAAAAAAAAAATCACAGAAAGAAACAAAGAAAAATACGAGCTACCACAACCTGTATTTGAAAATAAAATGCTTCGATAAAAAAAGATTTATATAAAACCTTTTCTCGAAAAAATTTCCTTTTGTACCAAGATCAATAACAAAAGAAAAAAAGGGAAAGACGGTGCTGTGGAAAAATTCCATTATAGGACCCATTAAGATCATCCTTGTAACTATGATAAAGAACGAATGAAATTTATAAATAGGGAGAAAGTAAAGAGAACAACGAAACACATATTCGTGGGTAAAACCTGTTCGTGAAAAAAAAAATTACGAACCTTGGACAAAAAAAAATAAAGAGAAAAGAAAAGCAAACCCATTCCCGATCCACGTATTAATCTTACAAAACAAGATCGAAACGTTAAAATAGTTTTTTTATTATTATTTATTATCTACAAAAATGTTAAGGGTTTATCTAAGAAGGGAGAAAAAGAGAAAGAGAAAGAGAAAGAGAAAGAGAGAGAGAGAGAGAGAGAGAGAGAGAGAGAGAAAGAAAAATGAAGAGAAAAAGGAATATATAAAAACCTTGGAAATAAAGAAAGAATAAAGTAAAAGAAGAAAAAAGGATAAGGAATTAGTTAAAAAGAGAGGGAAGGTATAAAACTGGAGGGAGAAGACAACGCAAACTGATTGGTCGGAGTTCCACGTGCTTTGAAAGCACAGAGGCTGGGAACGACGGGCAGGTCTAGACTTGGCATGCGAGTGGGGACAACGATATATTTTTCAAAGAGTCACCCGATCCACGTTTCCATCACTTTCGCATGGAATCGCATGGCGTGCGCACCGACCGACAGATTACTATAGAAGTTTTACTCAGAGCAAGAGAAGTGGAATTTAATCGTGATTCGCAGGATCACTCGGACGATCCTGAATAAGGAGAAGATATAGAAATTATCGCCAAGCTGATTAGAATTTAAAAAGGGGAAAGGAAACGAAAATAAAAGGGAAAAAGAAAGATCTTCAAAATTAAATCTCTGCGTAGAATTAGTGACAATTTCGAGAAAAAAAATCAAACGAATATATATGTGTATATATATATATATATATATATACATAATAATGTTATTAATATTCGTCGATTAATCTCTTAAAAGATAATCATTCATTTCTAGTGAATTTAATCGAGAGATCGATTCCAACCATCGATTTTATTAATTCTATTATTGAACATTCTTTGTGTTAATCTTTACGAAAGAAAAGATCATTGTGAAGTGTATACAGCATGAAGGATCTATTAATGATTTGGAATACACTGACGGGAAGGAGATGTTCTACGATAAATAATAATTTCGGCATGGCCGGTATAAACGAACAAGATGAAATAACGATATCGCGGAATACGAGAAACCGGAGAAAGTCTTCGGTCGTAGTGAATCAGTTCTTCAATGCGGCGACCTTACCGGTACAAACTAATGGCACACCGAGGTGGTCACGAAGTGAGTAACATTTTTTTATTGTCTACCAAAAACGAACGTGAATGCATTTAATTAGTATATCCGCAACTTCCAAATTATTTTTTTTTTTTTCGATAATGAAAATTGTTCGGACATTCCCTATAATATATAAAAAAAAAAAGGGAATTATAAAAACTATACATACACTAAATCTCTTTCTCTCTCTCTCTCTCTCCCTCTCTCGATTTTTTCATACATGTACTATCTCGATTTTCATACGCTATCTCCTCGATTGGGTTATATAAACAGAATAAACACAAATTTTCAAGCATTAGAGGTTTGCTTAGGAATACGAGATACGTTAGATCGGTATGCGGAAATCGCTGGAAAAATGCAAAAACGGATAAGTTTCTTAGCGATATTCCCATGATTAAATCTTATTATATTCCATTAAAAATTCCGTCAATGTTAAATCTATAACATTTTTCGAATATCGATCAAAAACTTCGAGTAGATTACGTAGATCTAATTCAAATTAATACGCTTTATTATTTCGTTACGATAGACGAATAAAAAATTATAACAGATGATTAACTTTATGAATAAGAAGAAAAAAAGTAGAAGGAAAAAAGTAGTCCACTTCTGTCGGAAAAATCGCGTGCGCGCGCGATTGCGCTCGTGCACGATTGCACGCGTGAATAACTTTTCTCGTACATGGATAATAGAGCACGAGTGGTAAACAATTCGTAAAAAATTATTCTCGTAAGATCCTCCGATCGATATGCGTTGCGTTCAGCTAAAACTTGATATCTTTGAAGATCGAAGAAAAATAAAAAATAAATAAACGATCATTATCTCCGGCGATGTTCCAATTTTTTTTTATTTCTCTATGTATCTCGGAAGAAAAGAAGGAGATACGACACGCAATGAGCATTACGGATCATTTTTTTAAATAAAAGAAAAAAAAAATATACAAAAAGAAACACATACGACGTAATGAATTTTTTTTCTAAACATCTTATAGCTACGAATTAATTCTCATTTATTATTTATTCTTGTTTTTTTTTTCTCCTTTTTTTCTTTCTTTCTTTTTTTTTTAATTTCGTCAATAATACTATGTCTTCGTCGATCGACCTTATGGTCAATATATCGTATCTCTACTTTAGAAGTAGTGAGATTCGTCTTGAAAAAAATAGGAAAGAATTTTTATAGATATTCTAACGTGATACGTTTTAAACTTCGTATTGATTAAACCGATGACTAGAATGAAGCAATTAATACTCGAATCACGCTCATCATTCAGAAAAGCATTATATCCTTCCGAGAGAAAGAGATACACGACTTGAATCGGAGTCCTTGTAAAACAATATATGTCAGATGTTTTTCTATCTCTTTCTTACTTTAACATTCACATCCTCGAACTTTCGAAAATAAAATTTATCTTAACGTAAAAGATTAAATGAGAGATTAAAGAGTTTGCGTGATAAACGTAGATTTAAAAAGATAAAAAGAAACAAAAATAGGAATTCTCTCTCTTTATTTCGAAATAATATATATATATATGCATATATATATATAGAAAATTTATAGATAGATGATTAGAGACTTTGTTAACATATGACACATATTTCCTTCGTTCGAGACCTTTCACTGTCTTAACTAAGTACTTTCTTATTCGTTTTAACGTATGACCCAACCGAAAAAGAAAGAACAAAATTACTCACGCGTTATTACATATGTCGCAAAATTGTATTTGTGAATTAAAAAAAAAAAAAAAAGATCGTTAGAACCGGCCCAATTAACTAATACCAACGTAAAATAATCTAACATAAGTAAAACTTTTTTTAAAGAATCGAGAAAGTGATCGAATAAACTACTCGAAAGTATTCTACCAGATCGAATTATTACTTACAAGTGTAAGTTACATGTTAAATATGCGTTCTTAAAAATGAAAAAAAAAAAAAAGAAAGAAAAAACAAACACAGGTGTTCTTTACAAAAGCAATTTCTGCAGCAGCACGATGAACTCTCCAGAAAAATATACTTCTCTAATAGACAAGACTTTAAACAAAGACATGATATGCTATATATATGTATATATACCTATAGCATATCTTTGTTCAGTATTCCGAAGGTTGTTATATTATTCGTAACGCATACACTAGATAATCGTTAGTTTGATGCATGATTTGAATACGTTATTGCTCTTTCTGTGAGGTCAAAAAATAATTTGATGTATATAATTCTATAATAAATAATAAAAAAGTTAATTATGATCATTGTCAAAAAAGAAAAAGAAAGAAGGAGAACTAGTATAATAGAAGAGACAGGTGACAGATTCGATCGATTCGATTTTAATCTAAGTCAATATTTTTGGATATCAATTAAAATAATTCAAATGAATGTCATGTTTCTATTATCTTATTGATATTCTTATATAAAATTTCTTATCGAGTTATTAATCCTCGGAATATTAATTAATGTGCGAAAAAAAAATTGATGGAAACGTCATGATTCAAAGGATTACGTATAATCTATATCAATCGTTCTAACGAAGGCGTAGTAGATAGTTCCATATCCGGACGACGACATTGAAATCGTTCGTAAAAAACTATTCTGGTTAGTTCAGTAAACCGGTTTCAGATACGAAGAAAAGAAGTATAAATATCTGACCAGAAATTTCCAGAGAAATTTCCAGTGCCGATTTTATTAAGTCATTTTAGGATGCACAAACGCACACACAAACTCAGCTAGACAGACAAACAGCATTACCAATTTTGTAAGTTTATATTAAATGCGTAATACTAAATTAATAAAAAATTATCTATTTTAAACGAAATTTTTAAACACACACACACACACACATTTATGTATTTGTTCATAATCCATCAAAAACTATAACTAACTCCCCTTTAATTTTTTTATATAGATTAATCAGGGTCATATCCAGGGTCATAACTTTAAATTACTACGTTCTAGTAATTTTAATAAGGTCGTTATGTTAATAGACAGGACAGCGAACCGTCGCGTCGATTTCACGCAATATAACCCTTGTTTACTCGATACGAATAATAGCTTCCATTGTGAGTATATATACTGCACGGATTCTGCACTCTCTTCATTCGCTTTGGTTCCGTATAAGATAAAATATTACTCGATATCTGGCTCTTCGTCTGGTCACTCGTAAAAGACTTAACGTGACATATCTGACATTTTATTTTTTCTTATATATTATATAATTATTTAAATTAAAACTCCGCCTATCACTTCTCCCCACTGTCTAAAAAAAATAATATTCAAAAACTACTTCCTATTGATAAAAAAATATATAATAATAAAATGATATTCGTTTAGATAAACAAGCAAATAAATAAATAAATAAATAATTCTTAAAAATGTTTATAAAACATACTTAAAGACACATAAATTATATAAAATATTTACAGAATTATAAGTTCAGAAAAATGTTTTCATTTTTACTTCTTACGCGGAGGAGCGGCTGAGATTGAAACGAGGATTATCTCGAAACTCTTACACTTTCACGTTTGATCATTGTCTGTCGTTGTTGTAACTCGTAAAAGTCATCGAGATTGAAATTAACATTCCTTCTTAACTTTGAAACAAAGTATGAGTTATGCAAAAACCTATATATCACATTTTTACTAGGTTTTTGTGAACGATTGCGTAAAATAATAAGATAGAATTTTAACTTGACTGAACGTGAAGAATAAGAGAAAGAGTAAGAGTAAGAGAAAGAGAAAGAGAAAGAGAAAGAGATAGAGATAGAGAGAGAAAGAAAGAGAGATCTTTTCAGTTGGACTTATTCGATTTGCGATGTCATTGCCGGAGTCGTTGACCTCGATGCAACAATATATCAATCGTAATGCAACAAGGAAATATAATAATAGAAAGAAACATGCACCATGAAAATATAAAAATCTATCGTATCTTTTGTCCTTATACAATATCAAAAAACATAAATAAGTAAAAAATTGAAAAACTAAAATAAATAAAAATTCAAGAAATAAATAAATAAATAGATGAAGATTCACAAAAAAAAAACTTAGTTGCAACATTTGGTTGATTAGATTTATTTTCTTAACACGAGCATAGTTCGTTCGATTTTTCAAATTCAGATTATTTTTATATCAAAAGTATGCCAATGAATTAATTCTCTTGTATTTTTTATTTAGAAAGAGAGAAACAGATAAAATATGTTAATTTTTCTAAGAGATATATTTTGTTAGTAAACGTGTTAAGAGAATCGAGAGACAAATTCGAGTAATTAAATATTCACTTATAATTTTTATTAGTCGAATTATTATTAGTCATGAATATTATGTTCATCGTATCGTATCATTTCTAACAAGGAGCGAATTCGATAACTTTGAATAAAATTTGAATGTAAATTCGCCTAAGATATATATATATATACATAGATATATCTAGAGATAAATATCTACTATAATAATAAAGAAAATCAAGTAAGGAAACGAAGGTAGAAATTACTAATAAATAATTATAAGTATCGGAAAATTCTAGTCCAATGGTAAGGTACGCTTTCTAGCTGTATCTGGTTGTAAAGTTACGACGGTCGTGCTTCGATTACCGGCCGGAAAATTGTTACCACATCATTTAACAGGACCACACTGGTAAACGATCTTGCAATCTTTTGAAAGTAAAAAGAGGGCAAACATGTTTCTTTAAAAGGCAAAAAGTATTCGAACGACATTTATTTGTTCTTGATGTGTGATCTAATCGAAGAGTGTAGAATTCATCTTCTTGATCAAACGTATATGGAAAAATCTATCTTTATTTTCTCTCTCTCTCTCTCTCTCTCTCTCTCTCTCTATTTTTTATCTAAGTAAAATCTTTTGTTTTTAAAAGAGATAATAAATTTGCGTGATAATTACATTATGAATTCCCACAAGTCCAATGGGGATAAGTTTCCACGATGTATCGACATTCCTACGCCGAATGATTTATAGCTCGATTATTTAACAGTTATACACGGGAATCGATTATTACGTCGTTATCGACATATATGTAAATGATAAAAGTAGCTTTTTCTTTCTTCCTCTCTCTTTCTCTTTTTCTCTTTTTGTCTTCTTCTTCTTCTTCGAAGAAACGACCATTCATTGTCGCATCGTGCACACACACACACACACATTCATACACCACGTCATCAGAGAAGAGATAATGTCACTGAAATAATGAGGTCGTAGAAAGACACTGGAATTTTAGTAGTTCCTTTCGCCGTTCTCGCATCATTATTCTTAAATTATTTCTAATTTCATTCGCGGTAACTATTCGAAATGTTATTAATATCTACAGGTATAGATAAGCTCGAGGAAACTGCGTTTGTTATTTCAAATTTTACCTAAAGAGTCTAATTAAATTTTATTCGAAGAGGCTAATTATTCGATTCTAATTGGTACAATTACTTTTTCTTGTTTCTTTTTTTTTTTCTTTTTTCGTTGAAAAACAACAGAAAAGATTTTTGCGATAAATTCATCATAATTTCATTTCAAGATTGACTAAAAAGATAGAAATTATTTCTTCGTTCTCACAACCCGAAGTATACAAGTTTAGTTAAGCGTTGAATTTTTTTCTAAGATTTAATCTCTCTTACTTACGGGAAAAAAAAAGATACAAAAATATACAGCATTATCTTTTGTAAACACAAAATTTCGCTTCATCAGAATAAAAAAGAAAAACAAATTGGAAAGAGAAATTAAAAGAAAAAAAATACTCCAAAGAACACGTTCCATCTTATTTTTACTAAATTTTATCTTCTCTATTACGTTGGTATACATGAAATATGTCAATTACGTGACATTAATTAAAATAAAATAATCCCTTCTCTCTCCCTCTCTCCCTCTCTCTCTCTCTCTCTCTTTCTCTTTGATCCAGTTGATAACGACGATCACGATCCCGTAGAACACGATACGACATTTCACATTCAACTTCGACAAAAGAGAAAAAGAGTTTTCAACGCGACTTCGCGAGATTTCTTAAACTTGACCGGTCATGGAAAGAGCAATAAGTTTAAACAGAATTTTTCTTTCGTGCTGAGAAAATTATGGAGTTTTGTCGATCTGAAAAATACGTAAGAACGTCATTCAATTCAAAAGTTTTTCACTTTGTTGCACTCTATTGCAACGATAAAGTTCACGTGGCACGCTTGTAGAGATCAAGTTAGAAATCACGAACGCTATATATTATCCAATGAATAAAATACGTGTTCGATGAGAATCTAGAAATAAAAAAAAAAAGAAGAAAAAAAGAAGAAAAAAAAATCTCTATAAAACGTGACACGGTTAATCTTCGGATACTATTTAACATGATCGATTGCCTTCTGCAACTAATTCTAACTGTATATCATTCAGCATGATCAGTAAATAAAAAATGACCCTGCAAGTCACGTGCCTGCTTCTTTTTTTTTTGTTCTTTCCTTTAAATTACTTTTTTCCTTTTTTCTTTTAATTCACAGGTATATTCATGCTAATGACCTTAGGATTAATCGGACTTGTCTCAGGCTTTTTAATTCTCATCTGCCAACCTTACGATCGGCTCTTTCAATTTAAAGTTATATTCGGCGAAGGAGGAGAAATATTTGAATTCTGGAGGAAACCTGACGTGGATATTTTCTTGAAAGTCTATCTATTCAATATCACTAATCATGACGATTATTTATCTGGAAAGGATAGCAAACTCAATTTCCAAGAAATTGGACCTTACGTATACAGGTGAGTAAGAAGAAGTTAATTAGCACTTTTTCTCTCTCTCTCTTTTTTTTCTTCGTTGAAAAAAAGTTGGCAATATAAATCTTAACGTTCGAACTTAAAAAATAAGATTTATATCTTGTCTTAAACATATGTATATGTAATGAACGTATACGTATTATAGATAACGAGCAAAGCTAAGTTGATTTCGTAGGTATGATATGTTAATTTTCGTAATTTAGGGAGCATATGGAACACGGCAACATCAAATTTAACAGCAATGGCACTGTATCCGTTATACCACTTCATCCTTTAGTATATGTACCGGAAATGAGTAATGGTTCTGAAGAAGATATTCTCATTTTACCAAATATCGCGCTTCTGGTAAGTATACAAATTTATGCATTTTCTTATTCTCTATGATACATCGTAATGAAATGATGAGTAATATACAAAAGAAATATACACTTTCATATATGTATTTTATTCGTGAAATAACATGAAAAAAATTGTGCGTGTCTTTTGCCGATTTAATTTCGAATATAATTATTAATCTGTTCTCCCGCAAAGCAAAGAAAGATAAATTGAAAGCACGAACGCGATATACTAACATATTTTCGAATAACTTATAAGAATCATGTAGATATTCGGATCATATCGTTTACAGAAAAAAATTCGCGAATAAAATATCTTTCCCTTATTTTACTTTTCTAACGTTCTCCGTGTAGAAACTCGTATAAGCGTTGGCCTTGGCAATGTCATAGACTCTCCATGTGATTGACCTTTCCTAGCCAGACAGATTGAACGCGTAGAAAGGATACAAAGAAATATATATATATATATATATATATATATATATAAAATAAAATAAATATCATTTCTCTATCTTCGATCTTCTTGCGAATTAAATTTCTCGTAGCATCAACAAGAATAAAATACTGAATTCAGTAATATCGAATCGATTTTAATGTTATGCTAAGCACGCATTAAGATATCGATTATTCAGTCGTTTCAGATACACGCGCGACGATCACACGCAGACACGAGCACACGTCTACACATACAATAAATACTTCCCGAATTTTTATCTTCGATGAATCATCATCCAATAACGGCAAATCCTATGTATGTATATACAAAAGAACAAAGATAAAATTACCTTGGACCTTCGTTTACAAACAGCAAAACATCCTCGATCGTATTTACGAGCTTCGCACGTAACAGACGCTAACGTTCCACTTTCCTCCGACGTTGTGCCCATCCCTTCTCTTTCTCCTCTTCCTCCTCCTCATCCCCCTTCTCCTCTTCGTTTTCCTCTTGCTACTCCTTTCTACTTTCCTACGAAGAAATTACGCGAATTAGTATGAGGTAATCTAACGTTGCACTCTTACGAAAACCTTCAAGGAAATATTCTAATGCTCGATGACATAGAAGAGAGAGAGAGAGAGAGGGAAGGAGGGAGAGAGAGAGAGAGAGAGAGAAAGAGAAATCTTTAATTTTCTTTAATTAATCGAAAAAAAGGCACTATTTTTAATTAAATGTCAACTGAAAGAAGTAGATATTAAACATTTTTTTATATCAAAATTATTGATAATACATGACACGAACCACATCAATTTCGTGTAAAAATGACATCATCGTATATTATATCAATGTATACAAACTTTGCATATATACTTTCATATCATTATCCGTGGGCCGATTAAATTTGACTCCAAATAATTCCACGTGAACGTTACATAGGAAACGTTCACGTATATCCACGTCGTATTAATCGTATATATATATAAAATAAATAAATAAATAAATAAAAAGCCAATAAATTCGAACGAAAATTTTAATGATAAATGGATAATTAAATCTTTTACGATATAATAATTTCATACTAAAATTTCAAGAAAAAATTTGGTTTGTTTTCTCATTTCTAATAACAAATGAAATCTTTCAACAATAATTTCATATCACTCTTGATTATTATTTACATAGAAAAGAACATACGATCCAAAACGTACAATAGAAATCTAATTCATAACTATGGATTGCTTATCAATCATTATTTTGCAACGATTTTCATCGATGCTATCATTGACTAACTGTCGGTCAAAAACAAAATGCATGTTCTCTTTTATGACGAAATATTGCAGTTCATGCGTAGAAGAAGTAATTTCACATATTGTGACATGGAGAAACAGCCGATCACTATTTCCTTACGAAATCGCCTCGACAAATTTCATAAAAGTATTGATATCTACCATTGATATCATTCATTGATATAATCCAAATTAAACTTATCTTAAATTTCCTTTCGGTTGAATGGAAATTATCTAATAATTATGATAATAATAAATAAATATAAATTGTCATGAAATCATAATCAAATTAATTATATCAAAAATGTATTTTTTTTTCTTTCTTTTGTTGGATAAGCTTCTCTCTCTCTCTCTCTCTCTCTCTCCCCTCTCTCTTTCTATTTATATATTATATTATTATATATATATATATATATATATATTATAAAATAAATGTAATTGATATATTATCAATGATATAGCTCAATTCATTTACACATCAAGAATCATACTATATTAATAGAAAAAAAAACCATCTAACATAAATCATACGAAAGAAGATCAAAGATGGAATGATGATCCCAGGTCACAGTTATATACGAGTTACATATTGTCGTAATTAATGTTAGTTCTCGTTTTACTCTAATCGCTAATCTGTCATATAAATTAGAATAACATTATTTACGATACTTCGATATACGATGAAAATAAGTCATAGTAGAGATCTAAACAGTGTAATAAGTACGTATGTAATCAAACAAGAGAATTCAAACAAGTCACGTAGCTACGTGTGATCGCGCTATGTGTGTACGTATGTTTTCCTTTCTTCTTTCTTTTATACTTTGTTCCTTTTGTTTTGTTTATCGATCCATACCAGTCTTAGTCAGGTCGTTGGAGAGTTAACATCGTATTAGATTAACGTCTAACATTATTTAGCTTTAGCCTTCCACACACACATACAGACAATTTAATTATTTTATTTTAATTAATTGATATGAAACATGCGTACCCACGAAGCAAGGATTTTTATTGGATAAATATCCAATATTTGCGTAAATAGATTATCGATAGAATTTATATCTCAGAATATAGATTTAAATTGTAATTTTCAGAGTATAACCAATGTAATAAGAGAAGCATCGTACATTACAAGATGGGGTTTAAATATGTTGGTTCATCAAACAGACTCGAAACCTTTAGTACCTATGACTGCTCGAGAGTTTATGTTCGGTTACAAATCTACTCTGCTTACTCTTGGAAATCAAGTTATGCCATCGTGGATATCATTTGATAAACTCGGTCTTATCGATAGAGTAAGTTTGATATACGAATGATAGTTTATCTGTTTAAGAGTTATAATATCGCATTTATTTCATATTTATTGAATTTATATGTTTAGGAATTATAATATTATTTTAATACATATTTAATGTAGAAATATATTATACGAATTCAATGAAATATGTAATTCATCGAAGAGATTTTATAATACTATACATCATTTGTTGTTTTCTTTTTTTTTTTTCTTTTTCTTTTTCGTAGTAACTAGTATGACGCATCGAAGTAAATGAACCTTCTCATGCTATCATCATGACAACTACTGTGTAATAATAATATTCGTATTTGTCTGTAATAATTTTTCAGAAACTCTGTCATTTCATCGTTATAATCGTGACTTATATAATGGAAAATTTTTCATCGTCGCGACATCTCCATTATTCTTTTTTTTTTTCTCTTCTTTCCTTCAGATGTATGACTTCGAAGGTGATTACGAGACTTTTTACACCGGTGAAAACGACGTGAAAATGACTGGTTTGATCGACAAATATAACGGCAATGTCGACCTTCCCCACTGGAAAGGAAAATGTGCAAATATCCATGGTGCCAGTGATGGAACTAAATTTCCAACTTATATACAACCTAACGATACTCTTCTTTTCTTTCGAAAAAGTCTTTGTCGTAGCGCTCACATGGTGAGTTTAGATCATAGAATCGTTAAGCCTTCTATAACGCCATGTTAGTTTTAAACCATGCACTTGTGTATACGTGTGTGTGTGTGTGTGTGTGTGTGTGTGTGTATGTAATTAGAAAAATTATATTTTTAATCTATCGTATAAAAATTAATTATTACTTCGAATTCGATATTTTTGATATATTTTTTTTTTATATTTTCGTATATATAGTATATATAATTATATATACTGTACTAAATTATATAGCACCATAATTATTTTATATATATTTCGTTAGAGATATTATTTATATTGATATTATT
The DNA here is from genome assembly GCF_905475345.1 of Vespula vulgaris. Lineage (NCBI taxonomy): Eukaryota > Metazoa > Arthropoda > Insecta > Hymenoptera > Vespidae > Vespula > Vespula vulgaris. The sequence goes on along the minus strand of NC_066600.1, from coordinate 1,276,121 downwards.
ATAAATATTTTTTTTTATACGAGTATAATTTAAAATATTACTATACTATAAGCTTAAGATAGTTATATATATATATATACTCTATATTGCATTATTCTATAATTTTTTATATTACATTATCAGTAGATTATTATTATTATTATTATTATTATTATTATTATTATTATTATTATTATTATTATTATTATTATTATTATTATACCAATATAAATAATGTTATAACTTTCACATTATATAATTATACTAGTATGAATAATACTATTACTTTCACATTATATAATTTCTGTGTAGACACGAACCAAAAAATTGGGTTATAGAAGGTTAATATTATTTACTTTTACGTATTAACATATCATCGATAATGAAAAGTAATTTTTAACGACATATATATTACAGACGCGAACCGGTGAAAAAGTTATAAAAGGCTTATATGCATACAAGTATAATTTCATGGAAAACGAAATGGACAACGGTGCTTATAAAGAAGAAAACAAATGTTACTGTCGAGGTGGACATTGCTTACCTCCAGGTTTAGTAGACGTAACCGCTTGTTATTACGGTAGGCTTCATTTCTTTACAAAATATCTTCTTTTTCTTCTGCTTCCATCTCGATTAAAACATTTCGAACAAATCGTTCACACAAAACTTCGCACAAAAATTCACAAAAACGCACACAAAATGATAACTATGAATCACTTTCTGATATAATAAATCGATCGATTCGTTTATCTAATTTAGAATCTGTAAAGATTACGTAACCTTTTTTCTTTTTTATTTTTTAACTTGTATTTTATTTTATTTTTTTTCAGGTTTTCCAATAGCACTGTCCTATCCACATTTCTATAAATCTCATCCTTCTCTTCTCGAAGCTGTAAACGGTCTAAAACCAGATTCACAAAAACACGAATCTTATTTTTATATACAACCACAATCAGGCTTGCCAGTTGATTTGGCTTTCCGTTTCCAAATTAACATGGCATTGCAAGATATCGGACACATGGCAAGAGTAGAAAAGTTTTCTAACTTTGTTCTTCCACTTCTTTGGTTCGAAATAGTAAGTATACCGATATGTCGTTTGTTAAACGATTGTTATAATCACGAGATTAATTGTCGAAAAAATCTATGAAATTAATTGATAATTACACGACGCGAATATTAAAAGAACGACGTATAAACTTACGGCGCGGCTTTTGAATCGGTGATTGTCTCTTTGCGCCACCTACAGGCTATTTTGGTACTAATTTTGTCGAATATTTTTTCGCGCTTTTTTACGAATCGTATTATTCTCATTTTAATATAAACGATAATTAATAAAAAATATTCTTTTCCTATTTTCTTTATCTCTCTTTTTTTCGTTCTTTGTTTTTTTTTAGGGAATGTACGAATTACCTGCGAACAGAAATTCATTGTTTTACTTATACTTGAACATTCTACCAGTATTGCAAGAAATCAGTATATATCTCATGTTCATCATGGGCTCAATTTTCCTTATTTGGAGCATTGTTAAAATACTTCTTTATCGACCGAAAGAATCAAATATTTATGACGAATGGTTCGAAGAAGAAATGCAAAAAAAAAGATTACAATTTCTAAACGATAGAAGATCTTCTGTGAAAGTAAAAGAAGCAGAATGTTATTACAGTACTTTGCTTAGTCATTCAAAGGACGAAACGACCTCCAATATATTAGAAGATTTATCAACAACGAGAAACGAAATAAACGTTTGATTGTAAACATACGATCCGTTCGAGACGTAGAAAGAGGCTATTGTCGTCAAGGACACGCACTCGTCGATCTAATATCTTTCAGTAAATACATTCAATATCTGGGAGACGAGTATCACTGACGACAAAGATGCGAGTCTTCGATAATGCCAAATAAAACGAAGAGCTGGCCTCATTCTCTCCAGATCATTTTTCTTCCAACAAGTGAAATATCAAGAGGACAGAGAATTAGAAGAAGACCGTGTCGTATTTTAAATCGAGGTACTTATTTCTTTTAATTGCCATTTTGTTTTCTTTTTTAGTCTTTCGTAGACAAATGCTTGATCGAGAATAATTCCAATTCTTAATTCGAAAGTTGAGTCCTATTGAAATCGATCGATTTTTATATTCTTGTAAATTCTAATACGAGTTTTTTTAATTCGATTAATAATAGTCAAACAATAATTTTTAATTAGTATGCAAGGAATGATAAATGGTAATTAAATTGATTTTTATAGCACGAGTAGTAGTTGTATTGCTACTTCGAAGTACGTATACACGTTATTACATTTACATTTTTACATTTCGTTACTTTACAGTGATTGCGATAAAGAAGTAAAATATGTAAATATGTAAATAACATTTTAAAAAAGTAAGCTGATTGTTTCGTGAATAAAGTTAATGATAATTATTTGTGTACTTATTGCGTAATGAATAATAATACGTAACATTTTGTACATGTAAATGAAGTATTCTTTAATAACGTGTTATAATTTAGGGGAGATAGATAGAATTCATATTTGATGAAAAATAAATGATTAAGAACGGAAATTAAGTTATTTTTATAATATAATATATTTTTAGCGACAAATAATGTCCACTAGCGATCTTGCCAATGGAATAACCTCAAAAACGTGGACAATAGTAAGCACACGATTTTTAATTAAAATATTTATAAGAAATTCACAGTGTCATTTGTCTATTATTTTTCTTTATTTTAAAAATATATTCAAGGAGAATCCTAAATAATTGAATTTTATTTAATATAGTATATCAAAATGTATAGAAACGATGAATATGTCTTATATATGCAATGACTGATAAATAAATAAATACAATCTTCCGTATAAATATACTTATACAATTATATATATATATATATATATATATATATATATATATACATTTTATTATATATATATACATTTATTATATAGGTTATAAATAGATTACTTCTCTAGCGATTTTATAATTACGACAGAAGAAACATTATCTGTTATATTGTTCTTGTTTCTTTTAAGTTTGCAAAAATTTTCATTTTTATTAAACTGTTTATTATACTTTGATTTTTAGTTTTTTCTTTTCTTAATACGAGTTTTATCTGATGAATCAATAACTTTACGTTTATTTGTACCTTTATGTACTTTAACCTCATTTATAAGTTTTTCATTATTGCTTAAAGTTTCTGATTTATTGTCAAGTTTAATTTCTTTAGTCGTATCTTTACTGGTGGAACTTTTAGAAGTTGAAAGATATTCATAAATTTTTTTTTTTGTAATAACATTTTTATTAACTTTTTTCTCTTTAATACTTGTTTTGGGCACACTATGGACTTTTTTCTTTGCAGTTTGAACATTGTTTTCATTAATTATTCTGGCTGAAACGAAAGCAACATTATGATCTTTTATTATTGTTTCTTTTTCTTCATGATCAGTCATCATTGTTTTAATTTCATTATCAATATAAGTCGCATTATAATTTTTGTTGGATTCATCCTTCTTGCTAACTTCTACTTGATTACTATTTTTAATTTCTAAAGCTGACTTGAATGCAGTATCATGAGAATTATTGCTTGATTTGCCTTGTAAATATGACATGACTCTGCATTGTTTACTATTTTCCTTTTTCTTTATATCATTATTCTTTAACTTATTTTGACCATCATTTAAATTCGTAGGTACTGCTTTAGATGCTGTTGTTTGTGAGTAATCTTCATAATTAATATTATATTCCATCAAGGCTTCATGTATCGTATCACTTTTTCGTATAGATGAAATCTGAATACAATATATATTTCTTATATGTAATGTAAATATAAGATACATGTAAAATCTCAAGGACCTCATTTACATGGTTAATACATTATACATACCAATTTAGACATTTCAAATTTATACTTGTTAAGAAGTCTTGTACTACAGAGCATATTGTATTCTAATTGGTAAGCAATATTATGCATATCTTTTTCTTGAAAATCTCTTCCGATTTTTTCAGATGTACATTTATAATTTTCATGTAAGACCGTTTTTAACTTATCATAAAAATATTCTCGTAACTAGATCAAATCCAAAAAATAAAAATACTAATTAAAAAAATTATGAAATCTTCTAATTATTCAAGGTATATTTAGTTTAATAATTATTACTTACCTGTACAGTCAAACCTTTTATTTTTATATCAGTACTCTCAGCTGCACGAACATTAGCTTGTTTAGCATCTTCGTTATTTTTTTTTTTCACCTAAAATAACATAGAATTCAAACGTTATTATATATATATTTGCGTATACTTAAATATACATACCTCTTCATTACGATTGTTATTTCGACGCAAAGCAAATTGCTTTTCAATTAATTCTTTAGTTTCTCGTTTAGCATCGGCGATTAATTTTTCTCTTGGAACGCAAGTTTCTTGGTAGTCAGTCCTACAAACGAATAAAAATAATAATGGATATATATATATTTATTTTTTATAGTATAAATATATTAATCTTTTTTCAAGTTCTCACATATCATCATATTTAGAAAATGCAAAACCATCTCCGCTGCTCGAAGATTTATTCGAATATCTACCCAGTCGTGATCGACACATTTCAAATTGTGATATTCTTGCTTGAACAATATCTTTATTTTTACATACGTCGCAACGATTTTTGCACGCAGGTGGACTATCTCCGAAGTATTTAGAAAATACGCTATGTCGACATCTGAAGAAACATTTTATTATAGATTAGATAAAAAATATCGTACTGTTCAATCAAATTATATAGAATATGTTTAATTAATTTTTAAATACTTTACTTGGTCTCTAGACAATATGAAACACTTTTTTCAAAATTCTTCCATTGTACTTGTGCAAATTCTGTTTTTTTCTGAGAATGTTCTTCCTTTATCAGAAATGAAATAACTCCAAATTCTTCGTTACTGAAATATACTCTGCAGAAGGCTGGATTACCATCTCTACCTGCTCTACCAGATTCTTGATAATATGCTGCAATATTTTGTGGAACTGTCCAATGCACCACAAATCTAATAAATAATAATAACATTTATAAATTGTTTACGCAATGCAATAGACATGTGTATAAGCTATGGAAGATATTTGTAATAATTTGTATATACCTCACAGTTGGTTTATCAACACCCATTCCAAAACTGCATGTTGCTGCAATAACAGAAACTTCACCCATTGTCCATTTATTTTGAACTTCATTACGTTCTTGATTTTTTAAACCTATAAATAGAACAAAGAACGCTCATATATCGTATACTTTGACAACAAAAAATTATTCATCTATTTTTATTATCTTTACTTACCAGCATGATATGCCAATGTTGGAATGTTAGACATATTTAATTTATTAGCTATAATTTCTGTTGCTTCTTTTTTTCTACAATAAATAATACCACAATTTCTCTTATCCTAGAATTATGACTTATTATAATAACATAAAAAATTAATAAAAAGAAATAAATGATATAAAAATTATTTTTATTACTTTTGATACAGAATCATTTAATGGACCAAGGGCTTCCACAATGAAATGTTTTAGATGATCAAATGGTTTATCTAATACGTCTAAAAACCATACATCATAATAAAGATTAGGACGAAACACTGGAATTGAAAACCTTAGTATATTTTTCATGTTCAATGTCTTTAATATGTCAACTACTACCTGAAAAAGTATAAATATAAATATATATATATGATAATTTGTTAAAAAATATATGTACCTCCTTTGCAGCTGTAGCAGTTAAAGCAATTATAGGAATATCAGGACAAAGCTTTTTAAATACACCTAATTGTCTGTAACTAGGTCTAAAATCATGACCCCATTGACTCAAACAATGTGCTTCATCAACAACAAAATAAGATATAGCCTTAGCTTTTTGTAATTTAATTATAAGTTCCTACAATTTAAAAAAATAATAAGGAAAAAACAACAATAATATGATTATGAATTATATAGAAATTTCATCGATATAACTGTTTACTTGAAAATGTTTTTGTGCTCCCATTTCAGGTGTAATATACAATAATTTGATCTGCGGTGATTTGGATGATAATTCTTTCATTATTGCATTTCTGTCTTTGGTAGATGTATTTGAATTTAACGAAACGGCTTTAATTTTTTTGTTAACTAAAAAATCCACTTGATTCTATACAAAATATTTTTTAACATAATTAAATCCATATTTAATAGTATCATGTATCAAAATAATTTATAAAATTCTCATATACCTTCATAAGAGCTAACAATGGTGAAAATACTATTGCAACTTTATCTTTTTTCATTATAGCTGGTAGTTGAAAACAAAGTGATTTTCCTGATCCAGTAGGCATACAAACATAAACATCTTGTTTACCTAAAAGAAGTTATATAATAATTATTTCTTTTATCTAATAGATAAATATATTTTTACATACTATATACATTATATACATATTCATTATCTTTATTTACTGATATCTATAATGTTTAAAATTTAAAAAAAATGGATTCATTTGTATATATAACAGAAATTTCCAACCTTCATAAACAGCAGTAGTGGCACGTTTTTGTATGTCACTTTTAAAGTCGTCATAACCGAATACAGATTTTAATACGCTTGACAACATTTTTCTTAATTATTATAATAGAATCAATATATAAAACATAATAAGTCTGTTGATCGTTTTTCCTTCGAAGCGTGTGTGACTTCAGCGACAGGTATGGATAAAATATGAACTATAAACGCGAACAAAGAATGATTCAAAAAATCTGAGCATCGATTATTTACACACCACAAGCAGATAATCGCTACTTTAAGTAACAAAATATACACTATTCAAGTATGACATAAAGAATCAATAATAGTAGTAGGAGCATCTATCTTTTGCTGATAATTTTCGAGATATGCCACAGTACACAACTTTTTCTTCGCAAAAAATAACGAAAACAGCATTTACCCCAACAATGAGAACAAACGTAATTCTTGATCAATTTTGACAAACAAGCTGTCATTTGAAAAAAAAAAAGGTTTAATCCAAAAGTTTTTTTAGGATTCCGCTTTTCGATTTTTTGCGGAAGCTTTTTATTTGTACATAAACTATTTTCAAAAGATACTATTTTTTAACACAATTTTTTCAAGGAAAATAAAACTTTTTCAAATATTTGAAAAAACCGGATCATAGATTAAACCTTCATCTTTGAGACTTTGTTCATTAAAATCTGTCAAGAATTACGCCTGTTCTCATTGTTAACGTAAACCATTATAAAACCAAGAGTGATGGTTATTATCAATATAAGCCGGGTTTCAAATGAACCTACACACAGAGATCGATTCACAGATGAAAATCTAATAAATGCAACATTTATGAAGCTACGAAAAGTGTATAAATGAATTATCGATTTTTTAATTTCTTTAAAAAAATTTGGTTTGAACGTAACATTGTTTTTTATTGAAATTTTATTACCAATTCATTCTTGATCAATTCAAAATTTGAATCATCTTCAATAAAATACGCGGGAAATCTATTAACACATCAAGGATGTGCAATTGATGAGTGTTAGTATTTCTTTTCTTCCCTTGAATTTCTTCGATTACGATACAAGAAAGAAGGTAGTTATGTTGAATATTTTTAAAGAAATTTAATAAAAGAAATATAAGAACAAATTCTTTTCTTCTCCAATATCGTTGATGTATCAATGACTACGTAAAATATTTATTATTCGAGTTATTAATAATCCGTTCTATTTTTAAATCAGATTGTTATCGTAAATAATTTTGGTTAAATTTAATATAACTCGTTATCTTATATATCTCGTTATCTTATATCTCAATGAGATTAAATTTGATTAAAAAAGTAACGTCATATATTACATAACTAGTGATAAGAAATTATCGTTATTGACATTTCGCGAACCCTTGTGATTTCGCTGAATTCTTATTGCAGAAACAACAGTAGAAATATTCGAGCAGTAAGGCACATATCTGTTGGAAAAAAGGAAGGATTCAGCAATGAATCGTTTAGTAAGTAAAATTCGTCCTTATCGGCTATTTTCTACTGCGAGTCTTCCCGCACCCGAAACAAAACCACCGATTTTATATACCGGCATATTTGTCGATAATGAATGGCACAAATCCAAATCTGGAAATACTTTTCCTACGATAAATCCTACTACTGGTGAAGTTATTGCTGAAGTACAAGAAGGAGATGTAGCAGATATTGATTTTGCTGTACATGCTGCTAATAAAGCATTTCAATTAGGATCACCTTGGAGAACCATGGACGCATCTCAAAGAGGTCTCCTTTTGAATAGATTGGCAGATTTGATAGAACGAGATCATAAGTATCTTGCTTCGTTAGAAACGTTGGATAATGGTAAACCTTATTCGAATGCATATGCTTTTGATGTTCCGGCAAGTGTTTCGACCTTGAGATATTATGCAGGATGGGCAGATAAAAATCATGGTAAAGTCATTCCCGTAGATGGTAATTTTTTTGCTTACACTAGACACGAGCCTGTTGGCGTATGTGGACAGATTATTCCTTGGAATTTTCCTATGCTAATGATGGCTTGGAAAATAGCACCAGCTTTAGCTACTGGAAATGTTGTTGTCCTAAAACCAGCTGAGCAAACTCCATTAACTGCTTTATATATCGCGCAATTAGTAAGGGAAGCTGGTTTTCCCAAGGGCGTTGTAAATGTTGTACCAGGTTTTGGTAAAGCTGGAGCTGCATTAGTTGCGCATAATAAAGTCGACAAAGTAGCTTTTACTGGCTCAACAGATGTTGGAAAATTGGTACAAGAAGGTGCAGCTAAAAGCAATTTAAAACGAACAACGTTAGAATTAGGAGGAAAGTCACCAAACATCATTCTCTCTGATGCTAATTTCCAACATGCAGTTGAAACAGCTCACTTTGGATTATTTTTCAATATGGGTCAATGCTGTTGTGCAGGTTCTAGAACATTCGTAGAAGAAAAGATTTATGATCAATTTGTAGAAAAAAGTGCTAAGCGTGCTCAAATTAGAACAGTTGGTAATCCATTCGATGAGAATACCGAACAAGGTCCACAAATAGATGAGGACCAAATGAATAAGATCATTTCTATGATAGATATTGGAAAAGAACAAGGTGCCAAATTAGTCACTGGTGGAAATCGTGTAGGAGAAAAAGGTTATTTTGTTGAACCAACTGTATTTGCGGATGTCACTGACGATATGACTATTGCCAAAGAAGAAATCTTTGGACCAGTTCAACAAATTTTAAAGTTCAAAGATTTGGATGAAGTTATAGCACGTGCTAATAATACCGATTATGGATTAGCTGCTGCTGTTTTTACAAAAGACATAGATAAAGCTAATTATTTGGTTCAAGGATTACGTGCTGGCACTGTATGGGTGAACACTTACAATTCTATATGTACTCAAGCACCATTTGGTGGTTACAAAATGTCAGGACATGGAAGAGAGCTGGGAGAATATGGTCTTAATGCATATACAGAAGTTAAAACGGTTATAGTTAAAATGAATAAGAAAAACAGTTAATTCTCTTAATTTTATACTTTGCAGCTCTCTATACTTTATAATATTAATATATATTTTTTTATTTTGATATATAAGAGATAAATATAACTTTTATGACAAAATAAATTTCCATTTAACATAATCTAGTACTCATATAAAAAAATTAATCTCATATAAAAAAAATTAATGTTTAAATAAAAATTTGATAAAACGTCTTAAAAACATTATTTAAATCTTCTTAATTTTTAATAATTTAATAATTCTTCATGCTAACCTAAAACCTGCCTATCCAAATTTATTTTAATTACTCTTGATATTTAATAGAGTAGATGAAAAAATTTAAAAAGTCAGTTTTTTTAAAAGTCAAAATAAATTAAAAAAATTGTTTTAAATAACTTTAACCATCAAATAAACTCATTAGTTATATGACCTTCACGTGATATGCAAAAACGTCTCATAAATTATTAATAAATATTTTTATTTTAACATTATGTCATTACTAATTATTAAAATTTTTTTTTATTAATAAATATAAAATCGTAGATGTTTTTTAAACAAATATGTTGATTGTTGTATGCATACTTTTTTTTTTATCGTATTAAAAGTTCGAAAAATTTATTCGAATGACGCGCCATTTTTTGAAATGTTACCATAACATTTCGTTGATTGGTACGCTTGAATGAAATGAGTCCAACATTCCCGATAAACTATAGTATTATCTACAGTTACCCTTATCTTCTATGAAATTTCTCTGAACCTGTGAATGTTCTTTTAGAGTGCATTGGTCAAGTATGGAGTGGTTGTATATCTTATTGGTCATTGATGACAGTTCTCTGACATCTTTTGAAACTGATGTAATGATAAACATAAAATCATGAGTGACACAACAAAAATTTAATATAGCTTAAGACGCAAGTGTTCAGGACAGGTAAATTTACATAACGTAATTATTGAAAGATAATATTTTTATACATAAAACGATAGATTAATAATGCACCATATATAGAAAATATCATTGATATTAAATGATTTATGATAAATGATATTAACAATGTAATACGTTGTTATCATATTGTCAATTGTATATGGATATTTTTTTAATATCTTCATAATAAGATAATAGTTTTATCAAGCTAGTGATTTTACAGAATTTTCATTGATTGCTGTCTACTAAGATGACAACTTTTTTAAATGTATCGTTGTTATAATTAAATCAAATTTAATTATTTAACGAATAACTACACTTATAAATAACACTGTTAGATATATTCTATTAAATAGGTTATGTTTACAAAATTCATAAATGTGCTAATATATACATATAGGAATTTCTTATTCTTCCATAATTCAATAAATTTGTTACATATTTCGATTAATTATCAAGTATTTGTATCTTATATAAGTACGTATGTAACTAGTTTAAAGAACAGCTACTATATATATATAATTTTGTTGTATTTTTATTAGAACAAAGAAAATACTTGACATTTTAATTAAAAAATACATCATTCGTAAAATGATACATGCTACTTATTTTCCAGCCTACAAGCCATGATGATTCATATTCCTTGATTTTTGAGAAACTTTAAAAAATCATCATGGAAGAGAACGAATTATACAATGTTACCGTTCCATTTTTGTCTGGTATTGAACCAGCATTTTGGAACTATTCTGATCATGTTATTCTTGATGATCTTAAAATGGACAGCAACTTTATATGGTTGCTTTGTTCATTAGTATCTGCCATATCTTGGATCATCTATATAGTTTATTATAATAGCAGAGTTATTGGTTACATATTAACAAAATTGTTGAATCGTTTTGTTATACGTGATGGATATGTTAAAATTGGTATATACAATAGCGATTATTAGAATGCATATATATGTGTTAAAATATATGATACTTATACTGTTCCATTTTTAGGATCATTTACATTAAGTGCTCTAAGTGGAAAGATAATGTTTAGAGATATAGTTTATATTACAACAGATTATAGTATTAGAATACAAGATGGATGGCTTATATTTAGATGGTGGAGGAGTTATGTCCCAAAAGATGTATCAGAAGGTAATGTTTGCATGTATATATTTAACATAAAGTAGAATACTATGTATAAAAAACATCAGCTTGAAAAAATTCAAATAATTTATTTTATATTTCAGATCTTTCTCATTCAGATACACGACTTTCAGTAATGTTAAATGGATTTGAATTACATGTATATAATCGCTGTCAGTTATATGCACAATTGGAAAAATCATTTGGTCTCACACCTCAAATGTTTGCAGACGAAGACAATTTTTGCATGAATGTCGATGATCATGATGTAACGTCGTTAGGCAATGCTAATCATGAAAATCGTCAACAAATAAATGCAATGGATGTTTCGCGTCATGTTGACAACATTAGAAAAAAAGAAGCTCATGTTATTGCTAGAACCTGGAGAGATTTAATACCTGTTATTAAATTAGATGTTTGCACGGTCAGTTGTAACAATTACATTATTTTTATACCCAATTATTGTGAAATAGGGATATGTGTGTTCAACCTAGTAATACTTGCAGGGGAGATTAGTATTTGGTAATCGCTTAGTACCGACAACACTTTCAATAACTGTAGAAGAAGCACATTTTGTATATTCCACTAAACCAGCAGCATCTCGACATGATCATTTTATGCATTTTTCAAAGTGTAAAGCAGAAAACTTCAAAGTCATTTTAGCACCTAGCCCCAAGTACACAGGAATGGTTGATGATCCACCTAGATACATGGGCGAAGGTTTTGTTGTCTTAAGTTCTAATAATATGGAAGTATATTATTATATGGATGAACCTGGATTTGTTCCTGAACATCCAGAAATGATACAATTAGTTAATGGTGATATGGTTGAAGCAATGCCACCTATTTGGGGTATAGATATTAAATGTGGGAAGGGTACAGATTTTAGTTACGGTCCATGGGCCGATGGACAAAGAGAACACTTATTCAAGTTTTTCTTTCCAAATGATTATCAACCATTGAAAGTCACAAAAACTCCAATCCCAGGAGAGAAAAGACAAGTGCAATCCTTTGATATTAGATTATCAACACTTAATGAAGCAACAGTAGATATACTGTTTAGTAAAAATAGAGAAACTAATGCTGTTCATATTAACGTAGGACCAGGATCATATTTAGAAATTACCATGCCATGGATAGTCTTGCAGGATGGATACACCACCAAAATAACTGGTCAGTTATTACATTTAGAAGCTACGACAAGCTTACAATATCGTAGTTTATTTGAGAGCGAAACGTTGGAATTTGGAGTAAAATGTCATTATCCAATAAGATGGAACGATCATCAAGAATGGACACTTAATTTGACTGGATGCAAAGCCACGGCTAATTTAGTTTATTCGCACAAAGAATTTTTTCAGGATATGATTAATGAATGGGCCAATAAATCAAGGCCTGATATCTTGCATTTTGTTCCATATACATGGAAATTTAGTTTGTTGTTGAAAGAGTTTGAGTTAATCACAGTTTGTAACGAATATAATTGGATCGATTGTTCATCGCAAAATCAAGAAAACGCACATATTGCTTTTTGTGGAGAATTTTTTGATTTATCATTTGATCTCCCATTTGTGGATTTTCTACCTTTAACAATACCCTTACGTTTTTGGATTCAAGGGGAAAGCGTTGATCTTTCCTTTTATTTGCCGGAAGTTAATACAAACCGTGCAATATTATTAGCATTGGACAAAAATGCAAAGATTATGACACGCGATGGATCTCATAAACATTTAAACGAATTACACAAAGGTAAAAAATGGAGGAACGTATGTCAAAAAGGGTCAGGATGGGTAGACTGTTGGTCCGTACCAATTGTAGCATTAAGTATTAATTATACATATCATCCATGTCCACCATTGGGACCTACTCCACAAGCAAATATAACAACCCCTGAAAAAGAAGAAATTTTACTTTCCCCAATGAGAATGACGCGTTGTCGAAAATCTCCGAGTCTTCAATGGACACGGAATGGTACTCAAAAATTTGATCCTCAATCTATACCTCCAGATAAAGTGAGTTTGGAACTTGAAATCGGACCATCCATATTAATATTATATGGATCATTGTTAAGAAGTTTTATGCATTTAAAAGAAAATTTATTTGGCGACTATCAAACTTTCACTGATATGCAACAGAGTAGAGCTAGTCCTACGGTTGTAAGTACAGATAGAAGTAAGGATCGAGATATGCAAAACAGCAGTGTTGAAGCATCAATGGAAGATGAGGAAATCAAATCTAAACCATTTGATCCACGAGATTATCGACCATTAGAAGTTACGGTGGGTATCACAATGCATGATATACAAGCTCATCTTATAAAAAATTGTGGAGAAAATGATCCGCCCTGTCCTGTTATACTCCTTGAACGATTTGGTTTTGAAATGAGAAAAACTTTCAAAGAAACAGAATTGCAGCTTCTTCTTTCACCTGCAATAGCATTGCTTATGGATAATGTAGCAAGATCGAGTAAAGAAAGACATTTAAATCAAGGTCATCTAATGTTAAGTGCATTACAAGTGAGAGGTCATGCAATGTTTAGCAACGAAGGAAGAAGTTTGGATCAAGAAACTTTGGAATATGCATGGTTGATCGAAATACAATTAGGGAAATTAAGTGGAAAAATAAGTTCACCTCAATTACATCATCTTGTAACTTCTTTGGAAACTTTTTTGTTAATGGTGAAGAATTCGGAAAATAGCTTACGTCCTCCGGATTTACCTCATCATTGTCATCATGGTGTTCCTCCATTGCAATGTACAGATAGCGATCCTGATAAACATTATAGGTGACCTATTTTTTATAAAATTATATGAGTTAGAAATATTAATATATACAAAATATAAATATATATATATATATGCATGTATATATATTTCAGATGTCCTAGTTCTGAAGATATCAAATATAGAATGACAAGATTGTCCGTAGATGCTATTGATTTATATTTCCAAGAAGTGGGCACAGTAATACAATTCTGGATATCTCCAATTCGTTTATCAACTTGTAATCTACATGGACAACAAGTAAAATCTGGTGTAACGGGAGTACTACCGACGATATTGATTCGCCAATTTGTATCTGCAGCTGGTCATTTTGCTAATACGAGTAATACTAATACAACTGGTAGTGGAAGGTCACATAATAATACAAGTAGTAGGTTGTCAGGTATATGTTAAAAAAATATTGTGAATAATTTTTTGTTTCGTGTAGGTAAACCTATATGCTCAATTTTATTGTACAGGTGATGGAACTGACATTTGGCTTGAAGTAGGGTCTGTGTCTTTGGGTCCAGTTATTCTGGAAGCTGCAATTTCTCTTCCTACACCAGAACATGATTTGCATTTAGTACAAAATAAATATTTAAAAATGCACGATGAAGCGACAAAAAGATTATGGTTTCTTTGGCCCCAAGAAAGTGGCGTAAAATCAACAAAATGCGGATGCATCGGTGGATGTGCATTTTTTGGAAATAACAGAAATGGCTCAAGATTTTTTAAACCAAGCTATCACGATCTACAAGATGGAATTAATATTGCTGCTTACAGGTAAGATATGAAATTTAATAAATAAAATAGAGAAGTGTTGCTATACATTGAGAGATAAATTATAAAAGATATAATATATATAATCAGAAAGTAATTAATACTTTTGGTTATAGAATAACTTTTCACGTAGTTGCTTAATTCTTATTTTTTGTTTGTCAATAAGCAACTTATAAATTTTATTTTGTTTTTTCATATTTTCTATTGCAGACTTCATTTCCCATGACTCATCTTTTTTATCATCTTCCTGAATCGAAAATGTCCACATATTTGCTTCAATAATTTTCTCAATTAACATCTCCCCAAGACGAGCTTCCTCTACAACTAACTTTTCAGTTTCTTTTATATCAACCATCATATTGTCTAATATTCCTTCTTTTGGTTCTGATACTTTATCACTTTTTTTATCAGTTTTATTTCTTGTATCATATATCATGTCTTCAACTGTTGACAAAATTTCATTCCATTCTCTAATAATAAAAAAGTTTTTTTTTTTTAATATTTCGATAACATTTAACTGATTAATAAATATTTAAGTATTTTAATAGAATATAAATTGTTAATAATATACCTATATGTTTCTCGTGCTTTATTATATATTGCTTTATCAGATTGAATTTCCTTATCTATTTCAAATTTTATTTTTTCTATCATTTTTAATTGTCTTTTTTTCCCTCTTTCTAATATTATTTGTCTGTCAGCTATAAGTAAATCTAAAAAGGTAGAAATAATTTCTTCGGGATATAAATCACATAATCTGTTAATATCTTTGTCTGTTAATGGTTTGGTCACTGCCAGTTCCCACATAGACTCTGTTCCATTTTCAGTTTTTGCACAACATTTAAAGTCCATTGAAGATGTTAACATATTTTCTTCCATCTCTGCTATTAAAAGTCGTCGCTTTTCTTCTTGGAGTCTATATCGTAAGAGCAAAAAGTGAAATAATTAACGCGATACTATTTATTAAATTGATTAAAGGGTTTTTGTTATTGATTATGAAATATATTTCTATTATTTTTAATTGAAAATACCGAACAACGACTTTTTGTCTTAGTATTTCTAAGAGCTTCAAGTTTTTTTGTGCAGGAGCTAATTTGAACATATGTTTCATTTTGGATTCTTTCTTTAGATCTTGTTCTAATCTGTTTACTAAGAACTTTATTATGTCATTATGCTCATTTTCGACTCCTGTTATTTCCTTATCAATTAGCTTAAGTAATTTATTATAAAACTTCATTCCATCTCTTTGTTTGCAACATGTTGTTTTTTGTGGCATATGTAATGATTGATACAGTTGAGTAATGTCACCTATACATACAACATGTACCTATAATAGGTTTATCATACTATTTAATAGATATTTACTATTTGAAATATATCCTTATATATATTTGCACTATTGATCTTTTAATGTATGTACCAGATATTTTAGGTTCTATATTATGTTTGTAAAAATCTTCCATTTGAGCTTCTGATAAATGTTCCTCTATTCCACTACTTATAGATATATTGTCCAAAGGTTTTGATTTAGATGTCTCACTAGCACTTGGGTAATATATGCTACTGGATGTACATGATTTTTCTTTATTAATATTTAATGCAACGTATGCAAATGTTCCTTGATCGTTTGGTAAACAACGTATTGCAATATATGTTTGACCATCTGTTGATTTTTCTTGAAAATCGTCAGGCATTTCATCTAACATCAAATTTAATTGTTATCTATTTTATATAAACATTATTTCTCAAGTATTCCATTCATAATAAAAAATTTATTGGGAAATGTCTTACCAAGCTCAGTTTCCATTTTTGGTGAAAAGATTTTATCTGAATCTTGCGAACTAAAAATGTTTCTTGCAGGTGGCAAAGGTTTGTCACCTGGAGGCGATAAAAATGGCCCAGCCATTTTCTTTTCTTGCATATTCATAAGAAGTTGCGATAAATATATATTTCGATTACGTTTAGATGATATTCCTTTTGCCTTTTCTCCGCATAATTTTGTAAGCCATTGCATACATAATAATTTATCTTTCTCATCAAGAATTTCAGTGTAATAAGTTTTGGCCAATGATATAAATTGGAGAAAATCTTGATCTAAAATTTCTTCAATTTCTAATTTTTGAGCCATGATCGAATATTATGTACTATTATTATTATTGCAAAATATAAAAAAACTGCTTTTTCTGTATCAAAAACATGAAGAAGAAATTACACCTAATATACATTTACAATTTTGACACATACCAAAACAAAATACAACTACTACATTACATAGGTTACTAGACATAATAATGTTTATTTATAATGCAGTCATACAATGTATTATAATATTTTATTTTAGGATCTATGAATCAGGAAAAGAAAAAGGATTTGGACAGTCTATTTTACACGATAATCAATTAGTTTTTCATACACCTCCGTATAGTTTACAAGATGTATCTTTGCAAGACTCGTGTTATCCTGTCACAGGAGTCAAAGTAACTATTGCTCAGGAAGGATTGCAAACTTCAAAGAAAAATATCGATCGTCCAAGGTCTGTATTATGAACAATAATATAATATATATTACAGCTGCAAATATATACAGACACACATACACACACATATATGTTTTTTAAATATCTGTTTTTATTACAGTGCATCCAATATAAAAGATGTTCCATACTATCGCTTGGTTGATGCCAGTCCTGTCGCACAGTTACCACAAAAATTAGATTCTGACTCTAAATTAAATACAGAACGTAGCAAATCTATCTTAAGCGTTCCAGAAATTGAAACTGCTCCAAAAAGTAGTGTATCTGACTCTAAATTAGCGGTAGATTATTTTAATGCAACAGACGTGGATACAGTAGAACAAAGTAGTAGTCCTCAATCTTTACCTATAGTTCCAACAGAAATGTCTTTTTCTGGAACTATAAGATCGTCAACAAAAAGCAGCGATCGTGTCAATGTATCTGATTCTCATCATTCGTTGTGTGTAAGATCAGATTCCGAGGAACGTTTCAAGCAAGAGGTAGATAAAAATGTTTTTTTGAATTAAAAAATTTATCATAAATTTTTTTTAACTCATTTTTTTTATCTAGGTTCAAAGAACTATCTCAATGTCATCAGAAAATCATTCAGAAGCATTTTATTCCGCCGATGAAGATATGAGTCATGGTTTGAGCGGAAGTAGAACATCTAGTTTACGTCAATCTATCGTTGGTTCCGGCTCGGTTTTAAATCGTAACGATAGTATGAAAAAAAAATTTTCATCCGATTTGTCTATTGTGGAAAGTTCAACGAATGTTAATCTTTCTGCAGCAGATAAAGCTCATACTTTAGAAAGAGCAAAAACTCAAACACTAAACTCAAAACGTAGTCCAAGAGTTACCAAGAATGCTACTCTCCAGAATGATACTGGTACATTGAATGATAATGGAGGTTTACAGGATTCTTCTGATAGTCATTCTGTTTCATCTACAAGTTTTATATCTGCTGTATCGTCTCAAGAGGATGTTACACTCGTGAATTTGCACATGCAAGTGAATAAACCGATAGTCGACTCTCCGCTTCTAATGTCAAGTTACGTCAGTCATTTAACACAGGTAACGCGATATAAATATGTCTTTATCGGTAAAATTTTGTGTCAGTCTTATATATGTTAAATGACATTATATAAATAAATATACCTGTATATATATATACATATTCGATAACTAAAAAAAAAAAATATAAAACTGAAGGTAAAGTGCTCCAATTGGACACAATCATCATTACCTTCTGGTGGAGATGCATTTACTACACCAGTATTTCAACGCACAGAAGATGGTAGACTCGTTTATGTAGGAGGGAAATATGTGCCAAAACTTGAAACGATTAGCGAAGGATTTACGTCTTTAAAAATGGTAACACGTTGCGATGGTTCACCTATTGCAGGATCCTCAAATAAAACACCCACGCATCCTTATTTATGGGATAGTACAACATTAAATCAAATGGAAGGTAAACGCATAAAAATTATATTAAGGGATTGCTTTAAAGATTATTTTTATTAAATTTTCATTTCATTCAAGATTATCTCATTAAATTAGGCGAGGATAATAATACTACTCACGATGAAGAGGAATTATTGGCAGCACACGAAACAGGATCTCGAACGACAGTTATTATAAAATTCAAGGGAGATATTGATATCATGATAAGTCCTATGGTGTTAGAGTCTCTTCAACGTTTCATAGAAACAATAGTACCAACTTTGGCTATGTTACATCCATTAACAATCTTAAATCATCTTCATAACGAATGTATAGAAAAAGTCAAAGATGCTAACATTTTAAAGCAAGATCAAAGTTTATCTTATTGGAGTCAAGTACAAACCAGCTCTAAACGATCAACAGCAGAAAGGAATGTTAAGAATGGTCAGGGTGATGATAAAAGTTGGTTTATGCTCATTAAATCAACCTTTTTTTTTCTTCTTTGAATTCTAATTTCATCTACACATCAATTTTACTTTTTATATATTATGTTTAGGTAAAATTGCGTTGCAAACTAATGTTTATGAAGAAAGTATTACGACACAAATACAAGGTAGCATCATTTTACCAAAGGTATTGTATGCACATGCACACGCACATATTTTAATTAAAATATCATATATACAGTATTATAATTACTAAATATAAATAACTATAATTATCATTTATAGATGAACTTAACGTTATTGCAAGCATCTGTTGTTGAAGAAATAATATCTTTTTCTGCGCTTGAAAATATACGAGATCTTACATGCGTATCATTATTTGCAATTTGTTTCGACGATGTCACAGCAAGATTTTATATCGGTAAACAAGCGAGAGAAGTCGTTCAAACGTTTCACAAACCTGCCGTATTACCGAACCAAAAGAAAGTTAATAAAATTAGTAAAGCATTTTTACCCGGTCATCAAACCACAGCTGTAGTGAGTGATTTTGGTGGCGGAGAAACTGTATATATTGAAACATCTGAGAAACAACAGGAAGAAATTATAATTACTTTAAATGTTGGTTAGTATATATACATCACTTAATCATATTATGTAACTGTATAACTTATAACTTTATTATTTATTATCGTATTTTATAGGAAAAGTTCATACGCAATTGCGTCGTCTTAGGAATGAATCTTCGATATTAAAAGATGCCGTTATAACAGCTATACCTGCCCATTATTCAAGAGTATTGTTTACATGTACAAGAATGACTTCTCCATTAAAATGCATTGATTATTATCTTCTGCAATTACCCGATGAAAAAGATAAACCAAATGTAACAACTTTGATCTATTGAGATATATCATTGCAATATTTATAAATAATTTTATACTTATCATAAATATGCGTAATTTGATAGAAACAAACAGGTCCTACTCAAGCTACAGAAGAATTTACTATGGGTAGTGGAGAAGATCGATTAGGATTCATTATGTTCGAATGTGGTTTGGAAGGAATTAAATTGAAAATTGTAAAAAGGTCGCAATTTGAGAAAGGAGAAAACGGACGCGATGACAAGAAAGCAGATACTGAATTATTGTATACTGATAGTATAAAAAGTCAAGAGGAATTGGATAATGGAGCTGGTATATATAAAAAAGATTTATAACAAAATGTTATTTAATTTTTGTTAATGACAAGAAAGACAATAATGGATATTATATTATCATTAATTTAGGTTCTACAGCTCCAGCTACCGAGCAAGAGACAAGTTCGGCAAACGTACCTAGTGGGACGCAGATAAACAACAGTGCTACTTGCGCTAGTCTTAACTCCAAAACAACTAATGGGAATACCGTCTCATGTGTTATAGAATTGAAAACTGTATGGTTTAATTTTGCAGCACCGCCTCGTACTCCAATAACACGGAAAATAGATTATACGCGATTAGATTGGAATTTGCTTAGCACTGCATCTCCAGCCATTAATGCTTGGATGAATCCAAGTAATAAATTTGCTATTAGAATCGTCCATATGTTTAGAACTATGTATCGAAGATCGACAGCAATTGTTGCTTGTCTCATGGCAGAAGCATTAGACGTTCAAGGAATTCACATGCCAGTTAAGGTAAATTGTTATACTTTAAAGAAATTATATGCATCAGAGTGATATATTTTTTAGAGTCGTTATGGAAGACTAACACCGTTGGCTAAAACTCTACAAGAAGACCCGTCCTGTCAGTTGTGTACGATTTTGCAAAATTATGTATTACTTTCTGATTTAGCAAATATAGAGACCAATCTTAAGGAATCTGATTTACCTCTATTATCTACGCTTCGACAGGTAATAATAGTTATATATAATATTTATATTGATATGATACATAGATGAATATATTTGTAACTTGTTTTTATATTTCTATTTTATCTTACAAGGGAGTTATTGTATTAAGCAGACAATGGAAAAATGTACTTTACACTCCATTACTTTTGGAACACAATTACAAAACGAAACACGTGAAACCTTTGAACGTTACGTTCGCTGTTTCTGATCCTGATGAGGTAAGATTATATATATATATACATATTATTAAAATTCTTAGATCTACCATCATTATGATTTAATATGTTATTAATACAATTTTAATAGGAAAATATTATTAAATGTATAATTATACTCTTCATGAAAAGTATAAATCCAGTGGTATACAAATAAAAATACCATTAAATTTTGACTCAGAAGATTACTGCATTCCATCATTTTCACATATTTGATAAATAAACATAAGTAATCAATATACTTTTCATTGTGCGAAAATGTTAATTCTGTTGAGAATTCTTCTTTCAGCAATTAATCTACGAAGATCTGGAAGGAAATAACAATGTAAAAGAGAGTAAGAAACATTTTTTTCAATACATGGGACAAATTAAATCACCATGCAAAAAGCTTTACAAAGTCCTCTCTTCACTATTATTAATTAATTATCTTTGTGAAAATATGTGCTGCTGTAATTTTAGCTCCAAAAAATTTCTATAGTCAATATAGCATCTTTTGTTTAACTGATTAATATCTTTGAAACAAATACTATTGTAGATATATCTTCCATATAAACAAATGTGCTTTTACACATGGTATACAATAATATGAGCTTTTAAAATACACACGCTGTCTCTTTCCAAATGTGATAATATTAATTAAATAATGCTATTTTGTTATTATATAACACACACACATACATATGAATGTGCCTAACGCAATGTGAATTTTTTTCACTCTATGCTACCATAAGAGGAAACTTCTTTATACTGCCATTGGTAAAATATATTGATGCTTATGGGTTATATATATATTGAAAAAACACAAACGTTAAAAATGTTTAAATTATTTAAAAAAATCTTTTTTGCACGTTAAAATAAAGAAAGGTTCTGAAATAAGCTTAAAAGAACATTAAAGTGTATATTTGATATGTAAAAATCATTCTATGTTATACAACAAATATTATTAGCTGAAATATTATGATATATAAATCATCTCTTCTTATATTATAATTTCAAAGGATATATTATAATTAATTATTTTATTACTGTTTATATTATACATTTTTTTTCAATGCATTCTGCAGCTTTTATGAGAGAGTGGAGTAATTATTACATATTAAAAATATGTATGGGTTTGGCCTATTAATGTGTAGGAAAATTTGCTGACGGATGGGGAGGGTAGTGCAGGAGATGTTGATGATCAGGAAGTGACAGATGAATGTGCTATGCTAATCCACACGGACCATATAAACAAACATATACATGTCAAGAATGGACAAGATAAAAGTTCAGGTAGTACTTATTCATATAAATCAACATCATATATATTATTGTTTCATATAGAAAAAGGCAGCAGAATCTTATTTTTTCCCTAGTTTTTATGAATTTATATATCTATTGAAATTTAATAACATATTTAATGTAACAATATATTACTTTTATATATGGCATATGGTTATAGCTGGTATAGAGTTGTGAGGTGAAAATATATTTTTTTAGCTTAACTACATATCAAATAATTTAATAACTAAAATTTTTGATTATATTATCAATATAAAAAAAGAAAAAGTTTCTTAATAACTTTCTGTTCTTTATCGTGTAAAATCTTAACAAATTTACTAATGCTTTTTATAGCTTTATTTTTTTTTATAGTTTTATAACTTCATAAACTTTGATGTACTTTGAATATGTAAATTACAAAATAATACTTAAATAATTATTGATATAACTGATTAAATTAGCATTGCCTTATTAACATTTATATAGCAAGAGATTCGTAGTATTTAAATGCTTACACACATCCATGCTTTGTTGCTTTGTTAAATAGTCTATTAATATCATTTATGTTTGCACAGCTTAAAAAAATGTGTTCAATATTTCATAGCTTATTACTGTAGAAAAGCGTTAATATGTGCAATTGAACAATTATATCCACTAATAATATTCTAAGGTACGATGAGAATATTTTATTGATCGATATCATTATACGCTTTTCTTAAGTACTTTTGGACACTGCAAACATATTTTTCGTGTAAAGAAAAAAATTGGATTAATATGAAACAACCAGGCATGTGTGGTGATGGTTTGACGGTTCCTGTAAGTTCTCCTCGTGGGAAAGATACAACCCCATTACCAACACCGGTTCCAGGCCCGGATTCACTAACCTCTCCCTCTCCACCAGTAGTTCTTCCAAAGAGAGGAAAATCGCTGCAACCTACACAAGTGCCTGTTAGTACACGAGCAAGTATTGTCTTTCCCTTGCTTGCAAGCGGTGGCCTGTTCAATCAAAATCGAGAACAAAATAATATAAGTAAGTGAGACATCTAAAATGTTTTGATAATGATAATTTCTAATCAGGCTAAATTACTCTTTTACACTTAAAAGATAAAGAAATAAATATGATAGTTACATAAAAAAATTTCTAATGAATTAATATAATCTATTGTCATAATTATTATCAGTCAATATTTCTTAAAATTATAATTTTATCTCCTTTGTAATATTATCAAACATATCAAACTAAGTAATATTTTTTATTTTCAATTTCTTAATTGTACATATCTTCTTGCTTCTGACCTGTACTTTAGTTATATCCAAAGCTTTTCTATACATTGCTTATACTAATTTTTTTTAATGTTTTATATGAATGCTTCTTAACTTTTAATGGGTACTTTTATAAACAATTTAGATTAAATTTGTAGAATTATATTATATGAAAAAAAAAAAAAGAAAAAATGTTTTTGTATTAGGCTATGGAGCATTACGAGAAGAAAAGGCACCACAAATTCAAGTATCCCATTCTCATCAGCTTGGTTCTAATCCTAGTATTTATTCTGGAGGTTTACATGGAAGTCAACACAGTACCGGGAGTTTAGATCAAGTGACTTCTCCAATAAGTCATCATTCAAATAAACCTATTAACACTGAAGAGGATTTATATAATTGGATGGCGAAACAACAAGAGTTTATAAAAGATAATGAAAAAGGAAATGTAAAAGGACAATGGGTAAATTTTATTATCCTATTTAATTACATGATTTTTTTTTTGTGTTCAGTTAATACAATTTTTTATGCTTCTAAATACATACTATATTTTTAAACATGTTCTCTCATTTTCTTAGGTCTTTCGTGCAGAACAAAAGTCAATGAAGGTACTTCAGAAAAAATTAATTATGTAGAAAAACATTATTTTACTTTTTATTCACTTTTATTTTATAAATTTCATCACGTTTCATTGACTTCCTGTGCATCAAAATATTTTCCTATGATGAAAATATATTTTGAAAATGAACAAAGAAATTTTTTAATTTTATCAATCTCATAATTATGTATTTTTAATGCTTCTAGGATTCCAAGATTAATACTATGACAACAGATGATACGGAAGATTCAGATTTACATAGTGGTGCATTTTTATACCCAATGAAAGATTCACTTCGTTTATTGGATGCTCATTTAATTTTTGAACCTCTTTTATCTTCATTATCTGTTATGCCTCAACAAATGTTATCAGCAATTGGTTCTGGAAATGTAAACAATATGTCGTCTTTAGATTGCTTAGGATCGAATTTGTCTCTCGTAGGATGTATGGATACAATGCGTATCGATATAGTCGTCAGTGAATTTGGAAAAGTAACAGACAAAAAGAAAAGTGTGTTAATTAATTTTAATATTTCCTAGTTAAATCGTTTTTGAATGGTATTAATTCGCTTTTTACGAATGTAGGTAACAAACATCAACAGAAGAAAGGTGTTGGATCGAAATTTTATCTGGACATACCTCCTGAAACACCGGCATTTTTATGTGAAAAAATTGGTGTCGATATAGATGTTAAAAAAATGGCTGATATGACAGTCGATGATATGATACAAAAACAAAATGTTTTATACATATCCAGAGGTCAACTGAAGAAACATACTAGCACAGTAGTTAATTTCAGTCTCAATATACGTTATATCAGTCAACAAGTAAATATGCCATTACTCAGATTATTGCATCAAATTAGTAATATGTATCAAAATGTTAAGGAGACACAAATGGAATTGAAAGAACAACATCCTGAAACCAAACGAAATACAAATTTACTTGTCAATGATACCGTCACAAAAAATGGCTCCTCCTCAAGTAAATATATTTTATCTAAATATATATTATTCTTTACACACACACACACACACACACACACATATTATGTTATACTCAATGATTCCTTTTTGCACCTAGCATCCGATTTACAAGAGCACCTTCTTATCGGAAAAAAAGCAGAAGTTCCATTACTTCGTAATAGTTTCGAGCCAAATCAACAAAAGGTCATATCACCAGGTGCAAGTATTAGGTCTCGACCGCAAAGTTTTGCTCAAAAATTACGTAGTACAGGAAAAAGCGTAAAAGGCTACATTAATCTAAGCGAAGGTGTTATTACACCTAGTTTTGGAGCGAGTCCTAGTGGATCGGGTCTTGATAAATTTAGCATATTATCGGATAAATGCAAAGATACTGTTAATTTAATACCCAGATGTTGGAAAACCATCTATTATCTCTTAGATCTATATGCAACACGTCCAGAAACTAAGACTATTACGCATCGATTTTCTATACCCGCGGATGCGGCGGAACATTACAAAACAAATAAGAAGTACGAAATTTTGAATGAAACGAAAGATGGAGATCTCGAAAAGGGTTTAAATGTAGAGAATAGTTCCACACCGGTACCACCTCCAAGGGAATTAAGTGGGTATTATAAATATAACTAACGAAATAAATTTATATTGTCATTTATACTGCATATTATTGCATAGGTATTGTAACAGGTGAAAGGACTAGGCTAATCATTTTTGGAGTTGCAAGAATACATAGAACTCGACTTTTGGCTACTTTAAGTGGATTAAAACTAGAAGCTGAAATTACAAGTTTGCATGCAAGCTTAACGTGTCGTAAAAAAACTCGACCTGCTAGTTTGGAATGTAGTTTGACAGGACAGATTGGTAGAACCATGATCGTTTTACTGGAAGGTGTAGCACCCAGTCAACAGACCGTTGTCAAAATAACAGTTGGAAAATCACAAGCTTTATACTCTAGCATCACCAGACGTCAGAAAGACAAAAACAGTGGCTTGCTAACTGTTGGAGCTGTAAATATAGATATACCACAGCATCCAGTTGCTCTGCACGGAATGATGACGAGAGGTAGTAAACAATTATCATCAACTTTACAGGTAAGATTCAGAATATTAGTATGTAATTATTTGTTTCGATGTATCGTGTAATATATCTCGAATCATTTTCATTTTCTCGATTAAATAGGAATTAAGAGTTACAAGAACATCTTCACGAATGTCGAGAGGACAGCAACCAGATGAGTTAGATGCTGGACCCAGTAGTCCACATCATGATGCACCAGCACCTACTATAGACGAAGAAAAATCTCAAGTTATGCCTAGCCTCTTGGAACCAATTGTTATGCAATTTCATATAATACTTCAAAGTTTAAGTATAACAGCAGCATTGCTTCCTTCTTTACAAGCACAATATAAAATGGATCAAGTAAACAGTTCGGGTGTAACTGGTAGTAAAGCTAAATTTACAATAGATCTGCCTCATCATAGTCTAAGTTTTACAACAAAATTACAAGTAACGGAAGCAAATCTACCTTCTGAAGCAAGTATTGAACTTCCTAAAGTACATGTATCAGCAGAATATATACAAGACGGAAACAACAATTTAAACGATAGTAAAATTGCTGGTAAGACTCTTCTTAGAATTATTTAATATAACGAATATTAATAAATTCGCGTGAGCATGTTATTAAAATTTATTCATTTGTGTAATTTTGTAGATGGAGTTGTTTTAAGACAGGGTAGTTATTTGAGTGCCACTGCAGACATTGGTACATTTGAACATTCTTTAACAACAGATCTATTAAATCATTTAGTATTTGTACAAAAAGTATTTATGAAGGAAGTTAACGAAGTCGTACAAAAAGTATATGGTGGAGAGAAACCAGTTCCTCTCTGGCTCGAAGACGACGAATCAACAAATTCTACTTTAAAAAGAATATTATTTTCTTTGGTCATTCGTATCAAGGTAAAATTATTATGCATTATCTACAATATCATTTTTTGTTATCAATATCACGTCTTTTCAATTATAAAATTTTTCTTTCCTTTCACAGAGAATACAATTAACTGCAACAACTCCAACAAATTCCGCAGTTCGTTTAGAAACCGGTACCGTCGAATTTCAATTATCTAACAGAGTACAAAATGTTTCTGGTGCAACTCAACCAAATCCACACATGAAGTTATTTGGCAAAGCACAAGTTGATATTAATTTGAGTCTTGGACAATTATTAAAAAATGCTCTGTTTGAAGAAGCGGAACCGGAGTTTCAGCAGTTTGCATTTTTTAATACAAGAGTAGGTTTACGAAATGCGTTTCAAGAAGAAATGGCTCAAGGTGAAGACAAAGAAGTAGTTTTAATTACTCTAAAACGTCCATTAATTTACATACAACCAATGGCTGTCGATAAAGCAATACTCGTTTGGTTGAATTATAAAAATGCATATGAATATTGGAACGAGAAACGATCTAATTTAAATAAGGAAGTATTAACAGCTACACAACAAGTCTTTGAAAAAGTTCCATTTGGTCAATTAACGAGTCAACTTAGTGCACCGCATTTGGGAACATTATTTTTACAATTAACGGTAGACGATATGGGTATCTGTCTACCATTAAATCCTTTACCACCAAATAATTGGGGATTAAACAGAGGATTATATGACGGAGAATTAAGGGGTGCAGTTGTGGTTACACTTGAAAATACCAGCATATCAGCATGTAGTAGTGGTAGTTTAGTTAGTAAAGCAAGGTATTATTTTTTATATTCCTCTTAAAATTATATTTTAAAATTACATTTTTTCCCTCTCTTTTTCTTTTCGTATATTAATAAAAAAAAATATATATATTTTCTTTCTAGGTTTGTAGGATTATGTCTAAGATTTGCAGAAGATTTTGAAACATCTTTAGATGATTGGAAACCAGATATGACTGATAGTAGTATAATGAATTTGTGTGTAGTTTCTGAAGGTACTTATGAAGTATGTAGTAGAACAATTGCTCAGAAACAAGATAAATCAGGTATCATATAAACTTTTTATATAAATAATTACAAAGACACCCTTTTACATTATCATATGTTTTGAATCTGAATAAATAATTCGTAGATAACGCTAAATGGATATTAAATGTTCAGTGGCAAATGGAGGGAGTCGACATTCATCTTGATGTTAATGTAGGACAACAATTATCAGCACTTGGTCACACATTGACAATGTTAACAGGTTTTGAAGAAGATGATATGCATGTTCCAGCTGATTACGATAGCGACGATGCAGATCAACCAGATAATAGCACTAGTCAGGTTAAGAAAAAAGTATGGTGTAATTAATTTTCTTTTATTTTTTTCTTTTCATATTTTATGCTCTATCTTGGTTTTTCTACTCAGGTAACACAATAGAAACGTAGTGTGTTCGTAGTTTTTTATCTGCAAGACATAAAAGTATTTAATCTAATTATATTAGATATAAATTATATTCTTCGTACCTTTTTTTTTTTGTCCTTATATAAACAATAACTTGTTAAATCTTTTTTAGGAGAGTATTTTGATGAAAAAGTCGAAAAATTGGACCGACAGTTTGCCTGCGTTTGTTTTCGATCCTACTTTAGATGCTAAGAAAAGATCAAAATTAATTGAGAAGGAAATGAATGAACAAGCTAAGATAATAAACGATTTAAGATCATTAGGTGCATCTCATGGTACTATAGAACAAGAAATGAAACGTTTACATGAATTAGAAGCTATGGTATTTAAGGACTTTAGAAGGTAATGCTATTGTAATATAAATATTAAAATCCAAAGAAAGAGATTGCATTGTATCGTCAATATTAATGTTTTCAGGGATATGATTCAGAAATTACGAAGACAATCGGTTAAGGCATCTGGAATAAAAGGTAAATTAGGTCTTGGGAGTAAAACTAATGCGTATCGTTCAAGGTCATTTATCGTACCTTCACCAACACCAGAACATCAACTTGAAAGCCCAGAAGATATAAATATAGAAATAAATTCAGCAAATTCGGCCAGTTACGAAAGTAGTCCTAGAAGTGGCCCAAGCAGGTGAGATACATATATGCATGTATATGTATACATACATACATACATACATTATAACATAACGCACGTGTACCTTCTCATTTTCCACAGTTTAATCATTAGTATATACCTACTTGTAAATATATGATAGTATTCCATTTTCATGCGATTATTGTAGATCTGCTTCTCTTCGTGTTAGAGGACTTAGCGGACAACGAGTTACATTTAGCGATACTCATACGATGTGCAGGTGAATTGAAACTGAATATAATGTTTAATTCAAATTTAACATCCGTATTTATCTCGATCAATTATCCTTCGTTTTTCTGATTAATATAGGCAATCGTCCTTACCTAGCGCGGGATCAGAGTTCAGTTTACCTGAGGGAGAATTAGAGTGGCCAGAGACTATTGAAATAGAAGGAGAGCAAGTTGAATTACGAAAAAAAAATAGAGACGCTAGTTGTACATCTAGTTATGATAGCATGGAGGGAAAGTACGTAGAGAGATAATTATTATTTATTTATTGTAATAAATAATAATATTCGTGAATCTCTTGTGCTATATTATTTAATCTTAATATATATATATATATATATTTTTTTTTGATAGCGCACCTTTGCTCGACTCATTTGGAAAAGAGCAAACTTCGTCTACTTCGTCGCCATATATAACACCTCAAAAGACTCAAGAACCTAACATAGACTTTGAACTTGATGTGAAAGTATTAATTAATAGTGGAAAATGTGTTCTTCATACGAAAGATCCAACGAGGGAAGACGAAATCAAGCTGTAAATATTAGCATTAAATTATAATCACGTGTTAATACACATACATATATACATGTGTATATATTAAATTCATACATGTCTTTAATAGTATGAGTAAAATGAAAAAGGAGAGATCCTGTTCTGGTGGAACGTTCGAATTTCAACCTAGCAGTCCAAGCAGCAGTAGAAAACATTTAAGTAGCAAAGAAAAATCGTCCACTGCTAGTACATCACGATTACGATACTTGCAACATGCGAGTGTACCTTTAGTAGATTTAACCATTTTTCGTATTCCTGGTCTAGATGTGAAGGTAAAATTTATATAAACTTAAACACGATTACATAAACGTAATTAAATAGAATGTTATTAATTTTTGTTTCGTTTTCTATAGGTTCATTATGAATCCAAAACTCTTCCCGAAGAAACAATGTCTCCACGTGTTTCAACAGAAAATACTTTATTAAATCCTACTCCCTCGTCTACACTTCGAAAATCTAGCACTAAAAAAGCTAGTCTCTTCGCTTGGATGACTCTTCAAAGTATCCCAGAAGAAACTATTATAAGTCCTCATATTTTAGAATTTTTCGAACAAACGTTAGAACCAATTCCAAGCAAAAGTAATTTCCAAAATAACACGCAAACAAATTCCGGCTTTCCGTCGGAAAACATAGAGAGTACATCATGGGCAGCCACTGCGGCTAGTGGCAATTACGTTTATGCTAGTTTCCCAGTCGATGTTATAGTATATTTTCATATGCAGCCATCTACTTTTAGGTAATAAAACAACTTATATTATTTGATTATAATTTTTATAATTATATTTATATTTGCATAATTTAATACTGTAAACGTTTCTTTATTTTTGTTATATTTTAGATTTTCTTGTCTACCAGTTTCTAGAGTAGAATGTATGTTACAATTACCTTCTCTTGACATAGTATTCTCTTCAAAACGAGCCGAAGAGGAACTTATTGAATTTCGAGAATATAAATCTCCAGTTACACAAACTACAGGCAAGGAAACGGGTTCAGCTATCGGTGGATTGTCCGTGACGGGATGTCTTGCAGATTTTTCTGTGTATATCTTTCATCCTTACGGAGGTGGCAAGAAAACTGGTTTAAAAGAAGCTCAATGGTCACCCTTATCGGACAGTGAAAGAAAAGATTCTTTAAGCATTAACGTCGAATTCGTGAAATTTCATTTATCGAGGATTAGAAAATTTAATTTCCAAAGCGAACAATTAAAAAAGGTTCCAGATGCTAGTAGTCGAGCTGTTATACGATTTTCGAGTATGTATCTTTTTTCTTTCTTTGTTTTTAAAGAACTTTTATCTGTATCTTACAATCATTATATAGCCCGAATTATATACATATATATATATACATTTCTATAATTTACAGCAATCGTTGATATTGGTTCTGCTTCGTTCAAATACGACATGCGTCGTTTGACCGAAATCCTTGCATTTCCAAAAGCATGGTACAGACGTAGTATAGTCAGACGTCTATTTCTTGGTGATCTCAGTACAGGTACGGCATATTCTGAAGGAGATGGAAGTCCGCCATTAAATCAAGAAGAAGCAGTAATGGGTAGTTCCTTGTTAAAACATTATGATAGACATGGAGGAGATGGATTATCAAAGAGTGCACCTGAGAGAAGTCCTACATTAAATAGAGATAAATTAAGACTTAGTTTGGAAAGCGATATACCAAGACACGCGCGTTTAAAAGGTATATTTAATATTATTATCGATTAAATACGATCGTGTTATAATTGTAAAGCAATAATTACGATATATTGTTCTTCATAAGACATTGGACGAGGATGGAGTTTTAGCACGGATAAAAAGGTCACGTCTGAAATTAAATTAAGAGAATCAGCATGGGAGACTTTAGTATTATTTGCAGTGAATTTTACTCGTTTAAATGTACATATGAACATGGGTAATGTCATGGGTAATGTCACTTGGATGACCAAAGACTTCAGATCAGATGGAAGATTATCTATAGGTAGTACTGGACATAAAAACTTATATATTGGCATTGGATTGGGTGGTTCCAGTCTAGATGCTAAGGGTGGTATTGTCGGTGGAATTATTGAATTGAGTAAAATTGATACATACAGTTAGTATATTTTTATTTGTATAATATTAAGTTTTTTTTTCTTTTTCTTTTTTTTTTTTTTTTAATAGAGAGAAAGAAAGAAATTGTGTTAAAATATTCTTTTTTCTTTTATGTAGTACACATTAGAGAAGAACCTGGAATAGAACCTGATCATACAGTTGGATTAAAATTATTTGCGTTAGAATTACGACTCGATTATATGGGAACAAGTGTACTTATGTCTAGAGTATCTTCCTTGGATGTTACACTTCGTGACGAATGGAAGATTAATCGTCATACCAATGGAGATGCATTTATGCCGACTAGAAGGTACTCTCATACATATATTTCTTTTTCAAAATAGAGTTACTAGTTCATTATTCTGATATTTGTGATCAAAATAATAGGCCAGCGGTCATTTTCATGCATGGTGATTTGAGTTGGGACCAACTTCAACTTATGATCAGTAAATCGA
Organism: Vespula vulgaris; assembly: GCF_905475345.1. NCBI lineage: Eukaryota > Metazoa > Arthropoda > Insecta > Hymenoptera > Vespidae > Vespula > Vespula vulgaris. The sequence continues at coordinate 1,243,034 of NC_066600.1, read as the reverse complement.
CAACAGCAGATTTATTGAAAATGTTTTACAAATTGGACGAGTTCTTTAGTCAACAATTTAAAAGTAGTAAACGAGTATTTAGTTCTTTACAACCGAGACATCAAAGAATAAATAATAATAGTATGAAAAAGAGGCAACAAAAAAAGAGATCTACAGTCGATGGTAAAACTTAGATATAATATAATATAATATGTATATATAAATTGATGTATCATACATCGATTAAAATGTATATCGTATAATTAAAATAATATATTATTTATAGGACCATGGAATTTAAATCAAACAGCGATATCTGACGCTAGACATCACAGACATTGGCAACGTGTATTGGCTCAAGTAGCTGGTCTTCAATTAGGTAGTTTAAGATTTTCATTGCCATCAACTGGAACTGTTCTTGGAGGTACAATGGAATTGCATGGTTCAAATATTAGTTTGGCCTGTTTCCATGGTATTAATTTCAAAAGCAAAAGTTGGGCATTATTCTCATTGAAGGAACCATGTATCAGTTTTGCTACAGAGGCTCAAGAAATTCCAAGTGTAGAATGTACGTTCATTCGATTATTTATACACCAATGTATTATATTTAATTAATGATATTTGCATTTATTTTTCGCTTCTTTTTTATTTTTAGTACCAAATACATGCGATGTACATGTTGTACAAACTTTGACTATTAGCTTAGGACAACAGCAAGAACAACATGCAAGACATCATTCTATGGCTACCGTATGTAGACTGAGTCGTAGCGTACTATTTCCTCCGCAATTTAAATCTTTACAAGAATGGTTTCACTATGCTTTTGCAAATAGTGAGATTGATGGTAAGTTGTAAAATGTATATATTTGAAATATGTTAATCATATAATTATATTATGAATTATTATATAGCCGTAGATCGATTTCCATGCGTTGAAAAAGATAGAACAGAGGGTACACTTGATAATAATAATCCAACTCGAGGTAGAAGTACATCTACTACATCAGGGAAATTGCAGGATCATTCCCATGCAAGGGAAGTGATATTTGCGTTTCCTTCATTGCAACTACATTTAAAAACTGAACATTTACAAACCGCCCGTACTCCAGATGTTATAGGTATGACAATTTTTTTAATATTAATTTGTTAAGACTTTCATAAAAATATGAATAATTTTATTATGTATTTTATATACATATATATATGTATAGTTTGTACAGAAATTGATTCCAAATTATATCGATTTTTTATTGTCTCTCTTATGGAATAATTTATTATAAATTATTCTCTGAAATTATTTAAATTTCTGCATTGCAATTTCTTAGAAACATTACTTATCTTTATATTATATTTTGCAATATTCTTCTTTTCATAATTTTTTTAGGACTTCCTAAGCATATTTTATATAGTAAGTATACAGTAAAACTTTATTCACAATATAACAAAAAAAAAAAAAAGAGAGAGAGAATTCACATTTTTAATAATATCTGTACATATTATAGTGTATACTCTTAGAGTTTTAGTTTGCTTTTAATATATCAAAAATATCTTTTAGTTATATATATCGTTTGATCGAATTTATCGAGCATGTTCTGTAATAAAATGATGCATAAATGCATTAAACATACGAAAGCATATATTTTAAAGAGTTCCTATTTTATAATAAGTAGTCTAATTCGCATGTAGTGAATTAAGCTCTTACGATCATAAATAAATTATAAATAATATTAAATGCTACATATATAGTGGAGTTTTATAATTTTATTTATAACTTTTATGCTAGAATTGATATCATTTATAACTTTTCATATATTCATGATAACGAATTTGTAGATTTTTCTGCACATTGGTTATTAATTATTACTTATCTATTAGGTGAGAAGCCGTTAGTGGAGTGCAGCTTCATTACAGAATTTGAAGATCATATTTTTGTTACTGTCGATGCAGAGGCATTCTTCTTTCTGCATGATCTTATTACATCATATGTAAAGGAAAAAGAACGAGTGGTAAAGATTCTTGTTACGTTACATATGCATCTCATATTTACATATATATATATATACACACATATATTTAAATTAAATATATGAATAATTATATATAATGCATTTAATATTTCTTCGTTTTTTTTTTTTTTTTTTTAGCATACGATGCAAACCATGAGTGCACGTGCACATAGTCCAGATCCGCAAGAAAAAGAAAGTGCGAGTACAAGTGCAACCAGTGTTCCTACATCCACGACTATTACGACAGAAGATGAGAGAAAACGCAAACAATTTGATCCAGCCGAGATGTTCATCAAGGATTGGCGATCTTACAGATGTAAAACATGGCATTTAGAACCTACTGTTAGGTAAGAATTATTTAATATGTATATACTTGTATTGTATCAATTTAAATTATGTTATGTGTACACACATATATATATATATTTATATATATATGTGTGTGTGTGTCTGTGTGTTCATTATTATCGAATGATACTAAACATTTTTATATTTACCAAGGTTACTTTCATGGGCTGGGAAAAGTATAGAACCATATGGTATAGATTACATTCTTCAAAAATTAGGATTTTCTCATGCACGTACTACGATACCTAAATGGATTCAAAGAGGATTTATGGATCCATTGGATAAATTGCTTACTGTTCTTATGTTAAGAATGGTATTAGCTGTACGTGAGGAACCATTAGATGAACAAAAGGAACATAAAAGAGAAAAATAATTTGTAACTCTTTTTTTTTTGCGCTTTATGTGACTTTTAACGAATATATATATATATATATAAAATCCGCGTGATCTCTATTTATTTATAGCAGTACATGAGATAAAGTAATAATTCGTTGCTATAACTGTAATAACAGTGGGTAGCAGGAACTTTGTAATGAACTGAGATACTAAAAGTTTAGAATATTAAAAGTCTCTTTCTTTCTTTCTTTCTTTCTTTCTATCTATAAAGCAATGACAGATCGTTATGCAACAAAGTCTTTGCTTTCCTTTACTTTGTGGAAAGAAATACAACATTAATATTCTAATTAATGAAGAAAACGAACCATAGTGGTTGTAATATGTAATCGTTCTTGATATAAGAACTTTGATCTTGTACATGTAAAGCTGATATATTTCAGATGTATATGATATGATATGGTGTGTTTCAATAGGGGTTTGTAAGAATATCTGAAAACATAATAAGATGTAATCAAACACAATTGTACATTAAAGAATTTATAGTAGCTATTAAATTCAATTTCTATTAAGAAATATGAAATTATATCAGTGAGTATACATAATTCAGCACCAGTAATATATATATATATATATATATATATATATATATATATATATATCGCATATTAAAGAAAACGCTGCAGCATAATGATTATCAATTTGTTCAAGATTTTGTTCAGAAATAATTAATAATACAAAGACACAACAGACAGATAGACATACGCACACACTCATCTATATATAATATTGATCATTCAAAAATGCTTTTAATATAAAAATAGAGACAATTTATATTTCAAATAGGAAATGTTTGTCTAAAACTGCATTGAAAACATATTTTTAAAGGATTATTAAATGTTGCAGCAATAATAAATACTGGTGCATTTTCCTATATGTGATACTTTACTGTTAATGTTTTATAGTTAGGAAAATATTTATTTATGACGGAATTTTTTTTTTTTTACTCTTTTTTTTTAATTACGCCATTTATGAATATAAATTATAATGGACGCATTACTATTTCTGAGTTGCAGACTATTGTAGGTGTACAAATTCATATTATTATTATTATTATTATTATTACTACTACTACTACTATTACTATTAATACTGCTACTGCTACTACTCCTACTCCTACTCCTATTATTATTATTATTATTATTATTATTATTATTATTATTATTATTATTATTATTATTTTGCTTGATGTATTTGTAATATGTGATATAGGATAATCTTGCACACAGAAATAATTAATTAGATATACCAACGAAAAGTGACATAAGCTAGATTTTTCATAAACTGGCCCAAGTTATAACAGTATTTGTATACCTGTGTCATAGTTATTAAATGGAAAATATTAAATCGAAATATTAAGCGAATAAAAAAATACTAGTTGAATTAAAGTTGTCTGCAATTATCTCTGTCCAAAAGAATTAAGTGTAAAATGCTAAAATTTTAGAATCGCGATATAATAAGATTTAATTCTATTCGAAAAATTCATGATCTTTTTTAGGAAAGCGTGTAATTTATAATATCAAGTTGTGTTTATTTTTTCTCAAATTACTGTGTATGGTGTAAATATTATATCGGATTTATAATAAGATATGGAGAACATACTTTTTTATTATTCTATGTATATGTATACAGATTTCTTATAATATTGACTTTGCTATATTAGTATTTTCTTTTAAAAAATGAAATTATCTCATGTAATGTGCAAGTAATAACTTATGTAATTGTAATTATCTCGCATAAGTTATATAGATAATATTTGTATAAGTATTTTGTATTTATTTATACTTTTATTGTAAATGATGATGCATCTCGTCCATATGTAAGAACTTGTGAATTAGTTGCAGCTTATATAGAGTAAACCATTTTTCTTGGCTATTTTACAGAGATCTTTCATTGTTTATTTAACTGCACATTCACTTTTTATATATTTAATTAAAAAGGACTATGTGGTGTAATGTAGTCTAATTTAATAAATATTAATTATATATATATATATATATATATATATACATATATATATATATATAAAATTCCTATTATGATTAAAAATATATATTTCAACCTCTTTCTATTATTATAAAATTTATGTTTTTACAGAATAGTTCATCAATGTGCGAATCTGTGGAGTAATTCGTCAATGTGCGAGTTTTAATCGTTGACAAATTACTCCGTAGATGTAATGTCGAGTGTGACTCGACAAAGTGCATGTCGAGTAACGGTCGACAAACGCATGTCGAGTGTGACTCGACAAAGTGCATGTCGAGTAACGGTCGACAAACGTATGTCGAGTGTGACTCGACAAAGTGCATGTCGAGTAACGGTCGACAATCATTGACGAACTATTAGATAGATACATAAATCATTGACTACATCGTAGATATACCTTGAATCATAGATGAATTACATCGTAGATACAGATAATTAAATATTTGAATTATAGTAGTTACTTGTTGATTAAATTAAATATTATCAATTAATGCTGATTAGATATTTCCCATTAAATGTTAGATATCATTGTGAATTATTTTACTGATATAAAAATCATACCAAATGAATGTCTATCGAAATGAACAGCGAAATTGAAAGTGCTCAGTAAATAAAATATCTTATCTCATTTCATTTTAGAGTGCCTTTATTTATATAGAGTTATGCAAATGTAAAGTGTTAATGTGTTATATAATGTTCTTCATTTTCACAAAAAATACATGAATATCTATGCATTTTCTCTATATTATTTCTTTCGTGTGTGTGTCTATATATATATATATATATATATATATATATATATATATATACATACATACATACATATATAAAATTACTTTCATATATATAATTATTGAGATTAAATAGATAGAATAAAAATATTTACCTGGATTACTATTATTACATTTGTATATGTTTGTGTATGTGTATGTTCGTGTATATATTATATATAATTATTATGTGCATAATTATCTAATAATTTCTTAAATATTGAGTTATCATTAACTTACATAATATTATATACTGATATATATTTACAAATACTTATTTATGTATACCGCTTAACAAAAAAGAATGGAATAATTTCCTTAATAACAAATCAAAGTGCATATTTATTTGCACTTTTCTAAATTACATAATTTTGTTATTAATTTAAGTGTAAAATCGAACTATTTCATGATTGTATTTATTTACTAATAAGATAGTAAAAGAACATGTTTTTTTTTGTAACATATAGATATATATTAATAAAATGCATAGTCATTGAGAAAACAAGGACACGTCGATCTGTTAATTACGAAAAACACACACACATATATATGTGTGTGTGTATCCCTAACGTAAATTAAGCTGTTCTAATAATATTGTTTTTACATATTTTTTCGTACATAACATTATACTTGCATGTTGTATTATTTAAATATAAAGAAACTTAACATAATTACAATGCAGAAAATGATAACGAAACAAATTTGAGTGATGTATGATAATTCATGTTTAAGAATTTAGAACATAAAGTTACATAAATATTTGTATTAAAGAATAATATCTATGTATCGATATCTATCAAATTATCGATATATATATATGTGTGTGTGTGTGTGTGTGTGTGTGTCGAGTAACTTATAACAATGATTCATGAATAATTTCGATTAAATTTGTTTATGTATTTTGTTTATAGTTGTTGCATATGTTTCTACTCTTTTTTTTTTTTTCTAAATCACTTGTGTGTTGTGTTATTCTTATTATGTATGATTTGTACCCTGTTAATTATTTACTAATGTGTCAAACATAATTTAAACTTATATAACGAAAGAGTGCTTACTATTCAATGGTAATCAGATAATGATATTTTCTTTTTGTTTCTTTTTTTTTTTTTTAATATTAAGGCAAGTAAGATATACAATAAAAAAATGCTTATACTATATTTTATCCTAAAAGCACACAGTCACTGATAATTGTACAATAATATGTTCTCTTTTATACAATTTATGTATATGATAATACATTGATCGATAATATTTCTTACTACTTTAAAATTATATTCATTTTTTTCTTGTTTACTACGATACATCACAAGTTTGTGCACATGAGTCTCTGTTGCATTGGTATTCTCATATAAACTATAACTTCTATCATACAGAGTGAAACACCTAACAGATACACTCTAATTAATTCCTAAATTATGTATTATATAAAAAAATCATGTAACTTTCGCATATTGGATACATAATAATTTAGAAGTTATTCAAAGTGTGCATGTAATTGCCTCACCCTGTATTATGCATATGTATTTGCCCCCAATAAAAAAAAAAAAAAGAAAAAAAAATTATATGGACGGCAGTAAGTGATACAATGCACATAACTTGTTAATTTTTAATTTTGTCGTAAGAAATAAAAAATAAAGATGTTCGCGAGACAAGTTTTTTACAAATAATTCTATAAAATTGATCGAAAAGGAAATGTTTTCAAATCATGTCTTTTATATTATTTTCTTTGATCTCTTCTTCGTGTTAATTAATAATATTATTTTTTTTTTTATAATTAACTACACAATAATAGACATCTCCATTGCATTTTTAATACGAGGATTTTAAATAAAAAATTGTGATAATTTAATTTTGTACAACAGAAGAGGTAACACATATTAATACATAAATTTAATTAAAGCCCAATGTTTCTAACACAAAATTAGGATCATGTATGAATGCATTATTAATTGTAAGTATCTTAAAATAATTTGTTCTAAAAACAAATTTTTTATTATATATATTGTTTCTAGGAACTTGAAATCCTATAATATCAAAAGTATTTGATAATGACAGTACTGTAGAAGTATGTAATTAATAATAAATAATGATCTATATGATAAAATTTCTCCTTCGTTAGTTATGCATAATTGCAAAGGAGTATTGGCCAAATCATTTGACTCGATATGATTTTACAATTGCGCTTAATATATTAAAAAAGATAACTATATGTAATATCAAATTAATTTTACATAGATATGTCATTAATGCAAGATTTGTTTGTTTGTAATTATTTGTAAATTAAAACATGTTTTTTTTTCGGTATACATTCATCACTTATCATCCAACTTCTATTAGATTAAAATGAAAAGTTTTGAACAATTATGTTTCATTGATAATGATATCTGACGCATTTGCCATAGATCGTTACGAAAATATATAAAATATATAACTACTTACAAAATACTATGTGCAGCTGGTTCAAAATTTAATGCCCATGTATTAAATATCTGTTTAAACTTTTATGAGAGAGAGAGAGAGAGAGAGAGAGAGAGAGGACATAAAAAGAAGTATAGAGTATGCTAAGGCACGGGAGAGATTTACAATCAGGTTTATTGTAAATATTATCACTTACTGTTGAGATTGATTAAATTGTACACTGAAATTCTGTGTCACTCTTTCTATATCATAGTAAAACATAATTCATATGTGAAAAATTATTCATTGCAGTCTCGATAAAAGTGCAATGTGAATTCTAAATAATCAACGCCATGTTGATTCTTGCAGATGTTCTGTGAACAAAAGAGAAGAAAGAAAAAAAAAAAGACAAAGTTTATTATTAAAAAAACGTTTAATTTAACACTTTCAAAAATATTTCAAAATGTACTTACTTCTTGAGGCTGTACAGTGGGTACACGAAATTTTAACGTTTTCCTGAGATAATGCGCTACATCCAAAGGAAAAGATTGATCGCCTGGTTGATTGTTATTTTCAATATATTGTGTTTGTTGTTGTTGCAAAGTATAAGTCCAACCGCATACCATCGTTTCGTCAATAGAAGTTGATGAGACCGGACATTGTTGCACCGTTTGCCAAAACCAAGGCATACCGCTACAACAAACCATAGATCAAAGATTAGATCGACGAACTTTAGGTATATAAAAGGATTCAATTTATATATTGGTATACATACAGGAAATGTAATGTAAGATGCATATCAGGCATATGTTTAGATAGTGGTATAATACAACTAATATTGTTGGGAGTATTTGGTGAGGCAGCAGAGCAATATCGTTGATCTAAGGAGACATTAAAGCTTTTGGCAACTATAAACAGTTGGGGTTTAGGTTCTGGTGGTAAAGAACCAGCAGCATTACTAGCTACTTCTCCCCAATCTGCACCAACAGTTTCTCGTTTTGTCCTTTTATGTAGATATTTGTAATTGCTCTAAAAGAGAAAAAAAAAGAAAAAGAAAAATATATAAAAATAGAAATCGATAATCGTATATATTTATTATTATTAAATTTTATTTCCATGTACATTATTAATTTTTAATACTAATTATATTTAGATACGGCAGTGAGACTCGTGGGAAGAAAAACGTATTATAGAGAGAAAAAAAAAAAGACATTGTTCTGTATATGATGAGCTACCTCTTTTACGAGAGTTTGTGTGCTAGGATCAGATGGATTAATGCCATTTTGAAAACCTTTGCTTACTTTACGCTTCTCTTCATGGATATTTAAAGGTTGCTCCAGATGATCTGCTGAAAATAATCAAATGATAAATATATTATATACGAATAGAAACTGCATTTGTTTAGAGAATATCATTTGTTTGGAGAATATAGAACACACGTTACATATCATATGATCAAACTTACAAATAGATTTTTTCTCTGGTGGATGATCTGGTTGTGGATCTTCCAATTGATGAATTTCGGCAGAGCAACAATAAACCTATGTATATATAAAATTTTACAGCAATGTATATCGATGTAATTTTGCACAAACACATGCAATTAAATATTATTTATAACGAGAATTTTACCTGACATGGACTTTCGAGTTCACTAAAATGTGCGGGACAATCGATTGGTCTTCCTAAAGGAATCGGATCTTTGTTTGATGGCGTTGCATCGACGTCTGTTCCTTGATCATTTTCGTCTACGTTACTAGGAATGGCACCTGCACCGCTTTTACTCAACCAGTTCCCAGGAAACTCGCTATAATTATTATCTCTCTTATTAAAAATCAATTCTATATATATCTCAATGATATAAAATACATCTCGACAAACATACAATTTAACGTACTTATTTTTATCGAGCTTTGGTTGTGGTCCCGAATGATTTATCGGATACCATGAAGTTATTTCTTGCGAATATAATTGTTGTTTCGTGTTAGGCGATTGTGTTGTTAATGAATTACTTTTTAAGGATAATCCACCATCCAATCCTCTCGTATACGGACCGTGTTTTGTATATAAAGAAGATATTGTACTATGTAGCAAAGAGTTCAATCTAGGATCGTAAGTTGGAGTTGTCGATAACATTGCTGGATGAGCAGGTTTCACAGCCAGCATATCTTTACTTGCCATTGTTGACCATTCGAGGCTACTACGTTTCTGATATTCGAGAAAATATAATGTCGCCATTGCCACGAGACTGCAACACGTAATAATCATAAATTTGTATCTTATTAAATCACTTGAAATATATAATATATACGTACGCGTACGTATGAGAAAAGTAATAACAATAATTACCAAAATGCCATTATCAATATAAGTATAACGATAATAATTTGTATAAATTTATTACTGCATAAAAGTTCGTCCTCTCTTTCAATCCTTTTTGTTTTTCCAAGAATAGACGATTTGTTATTGGTAGGCGATGAGTATTTATTACTCGATATACTAGATACTGTACTGACGGAACTTTTAAGACTGTCGCCTCTTTTTAATTTAGCAAGGCGTTTGTTTATTCTTTCTAGTTGATCTATTCTAGTTTCCAAACTGTCTGTTACCTGTTTAACACAAAATATATTTACATAAAATTATATTCTTGAAAAAACAGGCAAATAAAATAAAATATAATATTACATAATATAATATAATATAAGAAAAGAAAGAAATGTAAGAAAACGAAACGCGAGGACATACTTTACAAAGTTCTTTCACGGCTCCTACATTTTCCATGAATATTCGTTCTTTATTAACGACCAAAAAGTTTTCAATTCTTTGACCATTTGGAAGAACAATATCGCCAGCCGGAAGTACAGCTTCCGGTAAAATTTGTTGTACCTCTTGAGCTATAACACCTGTATCTTCTTGCGGTTTTATTCCCAAACCTGAATGCAAGGCAAATTCTGGAGCATATCGATATCTTACGACACGAAGCTGTTGTACATTTCTCAATTGTTCGCGTGTATCCACTTCTTGAACATTTTGTTTAGCTCTTGCGTCACTTGGTTGAACTATATGACCAGTAACCTATACAAATATATATATATGTATATGTATATAGAAAAAAATGTATAATTATTTTATTATTATTGACCATATGCATATTACCTTCATATTGCCATGAATTACAAGAGCTTCGTCCGGTCTATCCGTATTAATACCAACTCGGCCAGCATGATAAACGCTATCAGGTGCTGCACCTCTTTGCCATCCTCCTTCAGCTCCAACTCCACTACCCTCAGATTCAAATTGTCCTGGATTACTTGCCTGTACAAAATGTTGCTGGTTCTATAGAACGTTCTGTCCTTTAATACGTTATATTTTTACGAAAGAAAAATAAAAAAAAAAATAATAAAACAGAAAGAAAGAAAGAAAGAAAGAAGAGGAAAAGAATGGAAAAGACTTACGAATAAAATCAATAATGATTCTGTTAATAAAAATAATGAATCTTACCCTGACGATTATTCTTTCCGACGCGTGTGCAACGACTTGATAACTGGCTTGGTCCGCTGTATGAGCATGAAGACCAACGACCAAATGAAAATATCTTTGATCTGGATTTGGTTTTCCCTTTTTACGCATATTATTACTCGTTGTTTCACTAAAATGTAAGCGGCCGACTGTTACTTTCGTAACACGTTCGCCGCCTAAATCCACCCTGGAAACAACGCTATTTTAGTGTAATATAGAAAAATGCAATTTATAAAAAAGAACACATTACGTTAGACGTACGAGAGGTGCATTCGAGCAGCTAAGCTTTTTTCTCTTTTTTTTTTCTTTTCCTTGAAAAAATTACTCGTTACAAATATTTATCCGTACGCAGACATGACTCCGCCGAAAAACGAGACAGTAGTTTCATCTTTCTGATCCGATCGTTAAAGTTTGTCCGAATAAAAATGAAAAAAATATTGTCGATGCTCGAACGCACGACTCGTATTATTTCGTAATTGATTTAATTTAATTTATTATACTCACGTAACAGGATGAAAGGGTTTCTTACTTCTGTCGCTTTGACTTTGTTCTACTCTGATAGTTTGCGTCGGCGATTCGACTTTAACGCCATAAAAATGTAATTGAAAGCTATTTATCTTTTTCAGCCCTTCACCAGTTCGAACGAATACAGCTTCGCCTTGTAGTTGTGCATGACAAGTGATCTAAAATGAAATAAATAAAGAAACAAGAGCTCGAGTCGAGCACGGTCAACGAATAGAGAAATATTTCAATATTCTATATTCTTACTTGAAAATGATTCTTCTTTTGGCAAACAAAAGCATCGTCGGAATTACTGAAATTAAATCCCTTATCCGCATCGACTCTGTAATGCGGTACAGGAAGTTCTTTAAGATTATGATCGCAAAGTACGTGCCAAGAAGTTTGTTGAAAGGGATGAAATCGTATACATTGATAACTCGGATCAATGTAATTACTGTCAGCAACTTCATCGCCATCAAGAACAGCACTGCTACTGCTGCAACTATGTTCCACTGTTCCAAGTTCCGGCTCCTTATGCGAAGACCATACGAAGAGTACAAAATGTAATTGAAGAAAAAAGGAAACGTAGCAACACGTACAAGCACTCACATATACGTATAAGGGATACCATGAGATGGGAATTTACCTGTTTGACATGAATAAGCCCATCCTGACTAAGTTTTCTCTTTTTAGGTGCTGACTGAAGAGACGAGTATAACGTGTTAATACCATCGTTACCATGTTCGTGCGACAACGGTACTAAGGTTGGTGCAATTTGTTGTTGCGTCGACAAATTCGTCGTTCCTGACGTAAGATGAGGAGTTAAGACCGGATGTGTCAACAATAAGGGGTCGGTAGACGTGGCCAATGTTCTTGGTGAGGATGGTAACAAATTGCCTGGATAATTGGATGTACTACCTTGGTGATGTAAAAGTATTTCTTGTAAAGCCGCCTTTTGATCTGAAGTGCGATAAGCTTTGATATAAAAACGTCTCTTAACAATAGCGATAATAATAATAATAATAATAATTATTATTATTATTATTAAATGGAAAAAAATTTATAGATAAGCGTCTTACGTGGCGAGTGAACGTGTTGGGGATCATGGTGTCCAGGTGGAGAATATGGTGGCTCGCTTCCACTGTCCGGTGGACTTTCTGGCAACGGATGTCTAACGTATACCATAAAAAAAAATAATAATAATAAAAAAATAAAGAGAGAATAAAAAATAACAAATTAAAAAAAAACATATATGATAAAGGGTGGTTAATCTAATTGAAGAAATTGAAGCAAAATCAAAGTTCTTGCAGACTTACGGATGAACGTACGATTGTGGATCTTTGTAGGCGGTACCGGTTGGGACGGTGGTAGTGGTGGTACCAGAAGAACATGCGTTCGACACAGCATGATTGTGAGCGATCGGTGAAGGTAAACGTTGTGGTGTTTGCTGACTACCCGTTGCTTCAACTCGATCGCCATGACTCGTCGTTCCACTCCCGTTTTCTTCTGCTGCGAGAGTGTCCGCGAAATATCTGAATACAATAAACAACAACAAGAAGTTGGTTTTATTTTTATTATTTTTTAGATAAACAAAGCATTACTAAATATATACTACGTATATATGTATATACGTAGTATGTACTTAGTAGGAAAATATTTGAATATAATAAATGAAAGGTTGGTATTATTTTTATTATTTTTTAAATAAACAAAACTATTATTGGTACTATTATGAATACATACATATGTGTATATGTATATATATATATATATATATATATATATATATATATATATAAATACGTCCATTATTCTACTCCATTCTTATTGACTTCTTTAGATTTTTAAAAAAATCTACTTTACATGATAATGTAATTAGAGAGTCTAGTTAAAACGGAAGGAATAATTTACCCTGCGGTTTTCATAAATTAAATGCGATATGTATACATGTTGGTATATGTACGTGAACGGTGCAATGGGCATGCAGAATTTATAAAACACGAGATATCGTTATCGTTCGCCTCATTACAAGGCGAAATACCGGTTGACATTCGAGCGAAGCTCACGATTTGGGTTCGTTTTCTTTTCTTTTTTTTAATTTGTAAGTATGAAACACGTACATTTTAAAGCTTACTTTATACTCGATTTTATTCTTATTAAAGTCATAATATCCTTTTGACTTTCTCCTTTTTATTTATTTACTTTTCTTTTATTTTATACAATTCTCGTAGTAGCCATTTATAAGATTAATCATAGTCCTTGAAATAGGAACCTTGAAATTTTCTTGCATTTTATTGCACTTGCATTAAAAACGTTCATTTATTATAACGTTTTACTAAATTATCAACATATAACTATTTATATATGAATTATCTTTTTTCAATACTACATATATACTTTGATTTACTTCGATCGTATATTAATTAGATTTAACGAATTTATTAACACCATTCTCTTTTCTTTTTTTTTTTCTAAATATTTTTATAGAATATCTTTGAAAGTAACATTATATATTGTATCGGACGTAGCGGACATTGTTGGAAGCTTTTATAATGTTAGAAGCACACAACACACAGTGGATTACCAAGCCTAACTCAGCATGCAGTGATTCCATCAATTCCATCCAGTCTGTCACTGTCATTATATCATTACACCTCTCTGCCATCGTTACTACACGATATCTGTCTGCTCGATATAAATGTATCTGTCTGTAGAAGAGTTTATACGTTAACAAACGAGCCACAATCCGCAATGCTCTCTATCCTTATCCGTAGCATACGAATTCGAATTTATTTCGATGTCGAGCGTATTTACTAGACAAGAAATATTTACAAAAAAGAAAAAAGAAGAGAAGATGAAAGCAAAGAAGAAGAAAAAATAAGAAAAAAAAAAAACCCGAAAGAAAAGAAAGAAAGGAAGAAAAAAATAATTTAGATGTTTCATAGATCATCGAGCGTCCCTTCGATCTTTCTGGATCTATCTGCGATATCTAACATTTGATGATAAATTGTGGCACGTGCTATGGAACAGCGGTGGTATATATATATATGATCGTATGGATCGTGTCGAGACCGTTCAATTTAGAGATTTAACGTGATACGCGTATGTCGACGACAGGAAACGCGTGCTCGTTACTTCGAATAATAAGAGAATATTGTATTTGAATTTTTCGTCATTGAGTGATATCAATTATTATTGACAATTGTTGCCAATGTTGACACATCTTTCTCTTTCCATCGCTTCCTTCTTCTTTGTTTCTTCTTTTCAATCAAAAATTTCTTGTACTCCTTTCTTTCTTTTTTCTTCTCTTCTTTTTTTTTTTAATACACGCTAGTTGCGAAAGAAATCGATATAAAGCAGGGCAGATGTATGTAATAAGGCCATTTGAAAATTTAGCGAGTTGTTATTTTTTGTTTTTTTCTTTCTCTCTTTTTTTTTTTTTAATAAATATATCATAAATTTAATATTACACATACTTTTTATTATATTATCACAAATTTGTAATACGATTATAAATTGATTATTCTTAGAATGAAGCTCGTTTAAAGTGAATAATATTGTACAATTACAAAAAAAAAAAGAATAAAGAAAGTAAAATAAGTAAAATAAGAAAGAAAGAAAATCAACAGGGAACTTTTTCAAATGGCCCTCGTATAATCTCTTATGTATATATGTACGTATGTATATATATATATATATACACGCACACACATACATATATATATATATATATGTATGTATGTATCTCGAGACAAAACACAATAGCCTTGCTCTCGTCGCGTTTGCAACGCACATTGTACACGTGCTCGTACACGCGGGACGTAGGCGTTAACGATGGCTTCCCACCGAAGTTAAATTCACTCGTTAATCTGAGAGATGGTATTAAGAGGAGCCTTTATAAAATCAGTTGCTTCTTTGAAACAAAAAAAAAAAAAATAAGAAGAAAAAAAACAATCACTTACACACACGTACGTAGGTACGCATGCACGCATGCACGAATCATCGAATTTCTTTCGAAATATAAAATCAAAGGTTTACGAAATTCAATAAAAAAAAAATAAAAAAAAACAGAAAGAAAGAAAAAAAAAAGAAAAAGAACTCACGTTGCTGGTTGTTCGCTGTCGCTGTTAATGAAATCCTCCAACTGCGAAAAGTCAAAGGCTTCGTTGTCAATTCCTCCAACGAAGTCGCCTCGACCTAAAAAATAAAAGAAAAAAAGAAACAACAAATCAAAAATTCGTACTTCGTATTAGGTAATATATAATGGAATTGCAGGTCATGTGTTTTACGTGAAATATTGAAGAATTTCTTGTTCATGTCGTTGACTCTTAATGTTTTAAACCGTATTAAATTTACGCATAAAATTATCAACGAGATTTACTTATATTTATCTTATTATCGGCTTAAAGGGAACTTGACTTTTTATTATAAAACAATTTTGTTTCCAGAAAACATCGCAGAATTCTACTTTTACTTTATTATCTTAGACATTCGTCTCTTCCTTCTTCTTCTTCTTCTTCTTTTTTTTTTACAAATTAAAATTTACATAGTTATTGCAATTTATAATCGAATATGATCGAAGTAAAATATAATAAAAGTGTAATAAAATCTGAAATTGATAATTTTATTCGTATTAGAGAAGAACAATATGATTTTACAAAAATGAGGATGCAGTTAAATGATAAGAATAACATTCGTGTTAACGAGAAAACGCGAGACGCGATATATTTTCTTAAAAATATTTTAACAAGAATCGATTGATTGCCTTATTAATCGATTTTCGACAACACAATCGAGAAAGCGTCGAGTATACGTAAAACCATGTTGTCTATCGTTCTGATAATTCGTTCGAGACTAAACAGATTCTAGAGAAATATAAAGTTATACAGTCTTGGTGTAAGAAACAAAACGAGAAAGTAGAAAGAGAGAGAGAGAGATTTATTGGTTCGAAGAGAAGTGATTTCTCGGGCTATTGAGTTTCAAAGACGATATCATGCTCGAGTGAACAGTACAGTGTTGATACTTGCGGAATACTGATTTTCTTTCGACGATAAATTCAGAATAGAGTTTTAAGGAATTTTAGATTCAGTAATACAGTTCAGAACGTGCCAAATGTTGTTAGGTGAATTTTTCTTTTTTTTTTTTTTTTTTTTAAATCGATGAGACTTTTTCAAGACGATTTCATGCTTGTGGTTAAGACTTGCGGTTGTACTAAGTCATGTGCTTCTTGTAGTTTTAGTAATTTGAAGAGGAAAAGAAAAAAAAAAGAATAGAAAAATAGAAGAAAGAGAAAAAGAGTTTGTAAAGTCTGGAAAAAAGAATAATTAATTTTTATAATCGTCTGAAAATTTTTTTATTACAGTATATATATATATTTATATAAAAAATGTTATCGTAAACATTGACTATTTTATTTCTATGATACTTCATTGTTATCTCTCTCTATCTCTTAAAATCTTATAATTTTCTTTCTTTCTTTCCTTCTTTGACATTTAACTCTTTGAGGTGTGTGTGTATATATATATATATATATATATATATATATATATATATATATAAAATGACACACATATCTTGGATATTCTTAAAAGCATTTAATCCTCCAACTCAAGTGTCATAACTCGATGCTTCCGGTCTCAGTCATATATAGTTATATATATAGTTATATAGCGTTAACCAAACGTAAAGGCGCCTTTAAGACTCTGTTAGAATCATCATCTTTTATAGCAAGTATTATGTACATACACACATATATATATACATATACATTTACATACATATATATGTATCTTCACTGTCGATACATGTAACGTTATCATTTCTAATCGAATAAAGAAAATCGTCATCCCACGTTCCAATGACATTTGTAAGCTTGTAAACATTAACATTTTACATTTAATCGATGCGAATAAACATGAACTTACTTAGCAATTGAAAAAAAACCGATTATGAACGCGAGAATCGAAGGAAGGCAAGCACATCCCTCTTGTACTATAAAAAGATTTCAAGCTTTGATAATAGCAATCGAAGAAATTTGTTCCTTGAAAAAAAAATAAAAAAAAAAAAAAAAGAATAACAAAAAAGATGTCTTGTTGATTGGAAAAAAAAAATGAAATAAAAGGAATCGATTAAATGCGAGGATAGTATTATTTTTAAGTAATTTAAAAAAAAAAAAAAAGAAGAAAGAAATCAAGTACTTTTGTCGAGCACTATACTCCTTCGAGTGTTATCGTTATTTATATTTTTGAGTCTTGCTAGAACGGTAAGAGTAACTTACAGTTCTATCATGTGTAAAGAAAAAAATAAAAAAAGAAAAGAAAAGAAAAGAAAAAATTAGCGACTAGAGAAAGAAAGCGACTTAAATCTTATAAATGCTTCTAAACGACGTTACTTTTTATCGATCATTTCGTTTTATCATATGCGTATAAGATTATGTCAAAAGTTTGTGGTCTTTTAATTGTGCAATCTAACGGAAAAAGAAATCTAATTAATTTTTGAAATCGAAATGGTATTGTTAGCCCAACTTAACAAGTTCTGATCTAGCCTATAGTTAAAACACGATGCTAATGTTATTTTTCTAAGAAATCATTTGTATCTCTCTCTCTCTCTCTCTCTCTCTCTCTCTCTCTTTCTTTCTCTCTGTATCTCTCTTTTATTCTTTCTAACTCTTTCTGAATAATCGGATAATTGGTCAATCAATGTTAAACGTATCTTTTTATGTTGCGTTTACGTGAGAAAGAGAAGGAAAAAAAAAGATCGATTCTATCGAACGACTATAAGCGTAAAAGATTTACTTATCGAATATCCTGTTTTACGAGTTACGACCACAAAAGCACTCGACATTAGAACGAACACGTTATCGTTTATTTTCTACTCGCTCACGTGAAAATAAGATTTTGCAATATGTAAACACATGGTTTCTCGTGTCTTCTCGTTTAATCTTATCCTCTATGTCAATCTATACATTGCCGGAAAATCCCGGACATTCGTAGAAGGTGAAGAAGGATATATATATATATATATATATATATATATATATAGCCCACGTGATTACATATACCTGTTCAATACAACGCATTTGTAATCAGTATTGATATATAATGAATGATTGTTTTTCTGAAAGTTCTCGATTAATATAAGAATCTTTTATAGTCTTTAGAAATTACTAATAAAGATATTGTTTGTATATGTATATATGATATTATTTGTATATGTTTATAAGAATGAAATGTATACATTAAAAAAAAGAGAAAAAAATAAAAATGATAAAGTCGAGTATTTTTTAAATGGCCTTAGAATAATGTTGAGGCAATACTAAGTATATATTTACTGTTAGTATTGGTATAATATATGATTATTCTTTCAATGTCTCGGTAAAGTGTTTTTTATAATCTTTAGAAATTACGAATATGAAAATTATGTATATATGTATGTACATTATTTAACACTAAACCTACAAAACTAAT
Organism: Vespula vulgaris; assembly: GCF_905475345.1. NCBI lineage: Eukaryota > Metazoa > Arthropoda > Insecta > Hymenoptera > Vespidae > Vespula > Vespula vulgaris. Next base: position 1,223,669 of record NC_066600.1, on the reverse strand, counting down.
TTTAGAGACTCCCTTTTTTCATGATCATCGAAAGCACGATTATTAAAGTAATGTTAATTGAAACAGATGTCTTTCTTTAGTTATTACTTATTGTAAAATTAAATAATGCAATATGTTTTCTTTCGAGAATTCGTTAAATCGACAGATGTCTTAGAAAAAAGTTTGATTGTTTCATTGAAGTTTGTTTGATTAGAAAAAATTGTATCGTTAAGAATATCCTAATTATTCTTAGATATTTATAGAATTCTAGAAAATGTTCTATTCTATTTTTTTTTTTTTTTTTTTTTTTTTAATCATTCTCAGTATTGCACGATTGTAAGATATAAGGTAAGAGATGAAATTTAAAGGGTGAGTCGTTGCAAAGGTTGGGCCGTTGCCAACCAAGTTACCGGTAAAGTATCGACCAAACACTATTCTAGCTTGATGCTTCAAATATGCTTTGAATCTGAATATCTTTACATTTCAATATATACATATATATATACACACACACACACACACACATATATATACATATATCTAAAACATATTCTGATCATGAAAACGTATCAGCATATTTTTATGTAACATTTTTTTATCTAAATACAATGAATATCTTTAGATATGTATCTATAGAATATCTAGAACATATATGTGTTCATAATGAACACATATCAGATTCTTTTAAAAGATTTTCTTTCTAAATTGAAATATAATATTTAAAATTTACATCGAATAATGTGTATGTTTTTAAGAAAAAAATAAAATATCAAAGATCTCAGTATATATTCATTGCAATCTCTCTCTAAATTTACGTTGTAGAGTTCTTCTATATAACAATAACTTTATCTCTCTCTATTTGTCTCTATTTTTCTCTTTCTCTCTAATTTGTAAAACTTGAATGTAGGTATATATGTAGATCTTTCTTAAAACTTTCCCACACGCAGAGTAAAGTCAAGGAAGGTAATATTTTCCACGGTGTACGCGTGTCTTTGACGATGAGTTTCACCGAGTTTCTGTCCTTTTGCGTAATAATATGACGTAGTCATTAAGAACAAAGCCAAAAGGAAGTTGTTAATGATCTGACGAAAAAAAAGAAAGAGAGAGAAAAGTTTGAAAGATCGTTCATTAAATCAAACGACTAATTATATATTATTTCATGAATGATACATTTTTTTTCGATAAACTATTATTTGTTTTCTCTTTTCTTACTTCATTTCATTTTTCTGGTCTTTTCTTCTTCATTTATTGATTTTTTTTTCTCAGTTTCAAAAGTGAAGAACGCTCGGAATTTTTCTTCGACGAGATCGAAATAATTTTTTGTATAATTACGATCAGATTATCTTTGTAACAAGATATAATAATCGATCGATTAACGATATAACTATAGTTTCTTGTGATACGAATTAAACGATATCGATTAACTCGACCTCTCGCGACTTTATTCGAGTTCAAACTACTCGACTCATACAAATTGGTTCGATCCATCAAAATAGTTTTTCTAGCATGTTCGAGTTTAATTGTACGTCCGATCAACTCACAATTAGAAAATGAATGACCGATGAGAGAGAAAGAAAGAGAGGGGGAGAGAGAGAGAGAGAGAGAGAGAGTTAGGGTATTTCAAGTTAAAATAAAGCGGAAATGATTGACAAATTAGAGTTGACATAAACGTGTCATACTATTTATTATATAGACACACTACGAGTACCTGATATAAAAACATTGAATTCAGAAATTTATAGAAAATAACTTGTTGACTTTCACTTTAGAGGATCGATCTTATTACGGTTATATTGCTACTTTTTTCCTTTCTTTATTCGATATAAAGCGTGAAAATGATCGAAATTTCAATTCTCGAGAGTATCGGTGCATCCAATCGTAAAGAAAACAATCGTTAAGTATAATAAGCTTATGGCTTCGGCCGATAGAATACCAAACGATGGGCGAAAAAAAAAGTTACATAGATAGGTATATATGTATAGTACTTCCTTCGTCTACTTTCACCTGTAAAGCAAATAGAATAGAAATGAATCACATAGACATATATATGTGTGTGTGTGTGTGTAAGAGTAATCTAAGGAGTCCTTCGAGAAAATTGACTCGCTTTCGTTCGATATTCGAGGGAACGTTCTTCCTAAAACGATTGTAACTTAAGATATGATCGATTCTGTGATTAATTATCTTCTGATATCGTCTACGTTTTTATTAGAGATTTATTACGTATATCGATCGTTTTGCAGTAGCAACGAAATCGATGAAATGTTTCTTTTGACCTTGGAAAATATTAGATTTATATAGAAAGTTTAGCCTATTTCGTTTTTAAAGAAATGTCTTTTTTCTTTATATAGATTATATAATTGTATAGCAAACGAAGAGAACTCTATTGTAATAGAAAACTATGTTTCGTAGATTATTATTATTTTATTTTATAGAATGTTTATTTCTTCTTAAATATACTTAAACATTATTTAAATATTATTTGTCGATTATTTACTTAGCAAGCGAATAGAACTTTTTGATAAATTTTATAATAGCTTCTATTACACGGAAGAGTTCTGTTTATTTTATTTAGACAATCTTTTTTTATTTAGAAATATTTAAATATTAATATATATATCTAATAAATATCAATATTTATTTAGTAAGTGTGAAATCGAAATTTTTGATGGATCCAATAGTTTCGTATATACGAAAATACAGAATAAACGTTAATGTTAGAAAATTATGCGGAACGTGAATTCGAGGTATTGTAATATCATAGTATTTCAAACTGGAAGAGAAGGGCAACTTAAACGGAGGAAGTTAATCGTGTATAGAACAGAATCGTCTATCTAACTCGATCGCAAGACTCGAAAAAACAGGGGTCACGGCATATGCAGCTGTCCGATACATTTTTGCTTCTTATTACGAGCTAAACGATTAGGGTGTTCAAGGTTCATGCTACTGCATTTTTCTTTTTTTTTTTTTCTTTTCACGGTAATTAGCCTACTCCATCGTATAGGGGGACGAACGAAGTACCGCCTTCGTCGCCTAACGTCAGGTGTTAAAACCGGCATCACGCAACATCAAACGTGTAATCTGAATGACAATGTAATATTTAAGATGATCAATCATCAAAATTGTCATTAAAATCTGTAAAATAATTTCATTTGATTTCAATGGATCAAAATATACGTATTTATATCAACGGAATAAATAAATGATATTTTTGAGAATAATAATCTTACGATACAGTTTGATAAAGATATTTATATTATTTATCATCTTCTTCTTATATTTCGTATAATTAAAAACAGTTAAAATTTACCAGTTACGTTGAGAAGTCTACGAGCCGAAACTTGATTCAAAACCACAGTGTCATCATGATGATCACTGTTATGTCCTCGTCCCGTTTGTACGGGATCCGAAGATTGATGCTGTAACGCCCATGAAAATTCCATCCCGAGAAGATTTTTCCCTTTTCGAAACGGATCACAATGTCACTTGATTGCTACATAGTCACTTTCATCACGTTTCTCCGTTGATGAAATATATCTATTATCAATGTTACGCCATTAGAATGTCATTCTTTTTTTTTTCACACATATGAATCTTCTTGTATTCTTTTCCCTTTCTTTTTCTTTTATACACCGACCGCGATTTTTATTTTTCTCTCTTATTTTTAGATAAATAAAAAACACTCGAGAGAAAATGAGGGAAGTAAAAAAGATCGAGCGACTAATTCGTTAAAATTATTATGGTATAACGATTAAAGAGAATAAACGTAGATAAAGCAAAAGAGTCCATGGAGAAACTATCGTATGAGAGTTATGATTCGTGGATAGAGGGTTGTTCGTGTCTCTCTAGTCTTCTGGTGGGGGAGTTGCAGCTTTCGAGGGGTAGCTCGATCCTCCATACTTGTGGAATATAGTGGGGGATTTGCCCTCCGCTTACAGGGCGGTGCTTAAAGCTCTAAGTCATGGAGGGTGGAACGACTCGACTTCGACTCTCTTTCCTCTATATGCATCGTGAATTAACATTTTCTTATAGGTATCCTATTTTCTTCCATTTTTTTCTTTCCTTTCTTTTCTCTTTGTCTCCCTTCGATCTAAGTAAGTAATAATAATCTCGATAATAAAAATCTATGAAGAAAGGAAAACCTGATCTTTTTCTTTTTCATTCATTTCTTTTTTATTTATTTCTTGTTTTCGTTCTATATAAAAAAAAAGTGTAAGAACGTTCGTATATTAAAAATTAATTATTCTTCTTTGAGACGTTTTTGATGAATTATTTTTATTTTTATCATTTGTTTTGCCTTTCATCAGATTGCGAAATTAAAAGATTCGAGAGTTTCGTTATATCCTGTGTATATGGTAAAACGTAACGATCGATAAAAAGTAACATTGTTAGAAACGGTAATAATAATTTCAGTTATTTCGATCGTAAGCGTAGCAAGAATGTCAAGAAATAAAGCATGCGACATCGATTACCAATTAAGCTTCTTTTTGCAAATGGCTTGACATTTATACTTATCCATTAGTTCCCCGAGGGAAAATAAGTCGACGACACGGAATTCACGAATAAATTTAAAGCTTAGCTATACTTAATTTGCTTATTAATTCCGAAACTCTGTGTTAGGGTTTGATTGACGCGAGAGAGAACAACGATGTTCGTTCATTTCTATGTATTTACGTCGTGCGAATAATGCTTAAATAAAAGATAAATGGAGATAGAGAGATAGATAGATAGATAGATAGATAGATAGATAGATAGATAAATAGATAGATTATTGACGTTACTACGATTTTCTCATTTCGCGTAAGAGCTCTTTTGTCATCGGCATAAAAATAATTATTAGGAAAAATTTGCGAACTTATAAATATAATAAAGCTTTTTCTATGATCTCTATTTATCTTAAAAAAAATTTCACATTTATTTCATAGCAGAAAAAGTAAACCTAACCGAACCGTATCGATCACCGTTTCGAGTTTACAACGATACCTGTAATAATGATCTCGTTTTAACGTTTATTTCTAATCTTCTTTTTCTACCAACGAAATCTATTGACAATTCTCCTTGCGATATCGAAACCGGAAATAGAAGGGTTAAAAAAAGAGGAAACAAAAAAATTTATCGTGGTAAATTTAAATCGCTTTTTAAAACGACTGAGTACTCGTTGAAAAAGGAAAAGAAGAAAAACAGAAAAAAAAATAAAAAACGAAGCTAATGTTTCCATTCATTCGCTATAAATAATGAGGAAAAGATTTGAAGAAGAGTATATAAATAAAACTTGTGAAAGGAATGGGAGACCTACTTTTCGAAAGAAAATAATCATGGCTTAAATAAAATATCCTCAGAACTTTCCCGATAATTTCTTATTAAAATTATCTCTTCCGATCTATTTTCTCGATTATTTCTTCTGCGTTAGTTCTTTCTTTCTTTTCTAATCATTATACCTAATCGAAACTCGTCGCAATGTTATCGTATGATATTCACTGATTCTTAATTAATTTTTCTCTTTTTTCTTTTTTTTTCTAATCGTCATACCTAATCGGAACTTGTCACAATGTTATCGTACGATATTCATTGACGTTAGCTAATATTTTCTTATCTGTTTTTCTTCAAATCCAAACCTGTTACAATGTTATCATTAATCACATTCGTTAATGTTGGTTAAATCTTTTTCTTTTTTTTTTTTTTTAACATTGTATCTAAATAAAAACTGTTACAATGTTATTAGGATATTAATCGTATGACGCTCACAGTTATTAGTTAAATACATAAAGAAACACGGAAATGATGTAACACGTGAAATTATCTAATGATAATACACGAAACGCAGAGAGAGAGAGAGAGAGAGAAAAGTAAACGTGATGTGCTTTAACGGATTTTGCCAATTATTCCATCAGAATTCTTTTAACAACCACCTGCTGTCCAGCGGTCCGTCAAACCGTCGGACATCCAAAACCAACCCCCGATACCGTTTCGTCGCGTGTGTGTTCACAAGTGCGTGTAATCGTCACGCATTAAGTACCCGTGTGTTACATCGAACCCCTCTGCTTACATTATCGTCACACATGATGTACCACCAAATAAATTCCCAGTCACACATTTTTTCGAACGGAAAAATCGAATAAAAAAAAAGAAAAAAATGCATTCTACGTCGAATGAATGATCTTATTTATTCGTGTGTTTATTTCTTTCTTCATTTATTTTATAAATTTAATTAAAATGGTAGAAATAAAATATATCGAGTAAATTTTTATGATCAAGTTTTTGTTCAAAATTATGTAATATAGGCATGTGAAAATTATTAAGTATTGTTTGTGTATATATATTTAATATTTATTTAATTATGATAATAAATCTAGGTAAATCGTTAAATTTATAGTATAATTATATTAGTATATATATATATCTTATAAAGAAGATATATAATAGTTGCATACGAGTCAACAAATTATGATAATAAACGGTGAGTAACCGTTGATCAAGCCTTGCATTATCCGTATATTCCGCAACTGCATTCACTGCATCGATCGTTGTATAGAACATAAAGAAGAAAGAAAGGAGGGGAAAAAAGGAAAAAAGAACAAAAAATGTTGTGCAATGCGTTCAACGTTGACATTCCTGCATGCCAGATGAATGAATTCAATCAAACGCGTTAATAACACGAGTTGAAATTTTATATCATATCATTTTTTTTTTTCTTTACGTATAATTACATATAAAATTAAGTCAATTAATATAAGTCAAATGATATAGATAATTTTTTTTCCTTCATACAATTTTTTCAATTGATTATTATTTATGTGAACATATTATATATAGGAGATGAGTAAACATTTTTTAGTTGTGCTAAAAGTTTCTAAAATGATAACTCTTTCTTTAGACTTTCGTGAATTGTAGTTTTACGATATATCCAAATAAGAAAAAAAAAATTAGAACAAAAAGATCTGAAGAAAAAATTAATATTGATTTTTAAAATCATCCAAAAACTTTCGATTCACCTAGGAACTTTTGACCCACCCTGTACATAGTTCTTTAGATCTAGTTTATATGATTTATTCTCCAACGCTTGTTAAAAGATCCGAGGTCTCTGGCGACCCACACTAATTAGTTGACCCGATGAACGTTTATGTCTAGAAAGTCAAGCGTGTTTGATCACTTACGCGGACTCAAGCGCAAAGCCTTAAAGCCGTGACCTCGGGTCACTTCGGATTAACCAAGTCACGAGCAAATTATCACGGTCATTAAACCATCATCTCTTACGTGATGTGATCGTCTGTTATTCCATATCTTGAGCAATAATCAAAATGTTATTAACACGTCTATAGATAAAAAAGAAAAGTAAAAATCTCTACAGTACGCGTTCGGAATCTAATATGTAAAAATAAATAAATAAATAAATAAATAAAAATAATCATTATTATTAAAACACTGTCGTAAATAAAGAAGTTGTCGCGTGAGATCGATAAAAATCTTATAAACAAAGAGAGTCCCCGACCAAAGAGAAAAGAATATTTTTTTTTCCTTTTTTTTTTTTACGACTGGAATTTCCAAGTTATGACCGGAACGACGACACGGCTTTGCTCGTGCACAATGAATTATTGGCGTTATTAACGTCGTTGTTAACGTCAGTGGCACGATCATAGAACGCGACGTACCTGCAAGTGCATGCACGCATATAAACCATATTTCTCGAACGCTCGTTACGCTTTTGCATTCTTTCTCGTCCTATCGGAATCACTGAAAACTTTGAAAAATCGTAAAATCGTATCTTCACATATATAGATATATATATATACCTTATGTTAATGTACGTGTATATACATAAATATAGATATGTACATGCAAATAACGTAATATATACTGGTAAATAAATCGAAGCCATCATTTCAAGTAAAATAAATTTTTATCTCGGATTATTTATCGAAATAATAATTTAACTATAACATTTTAAGAATAATCACAATTTCGTATATACTAATTAAAAATTCCTTTTCGATTTCATTGAATTAAAATTACATTTTAAAATTCATTATAATAAATGATTGGACCATATCGTATTAATGCTTTTAATTGGACTCCGACATCGTTTTATGTATGTAATTTTTATTCTCGATCTTTTATCGTAATAATGATAATTTGATTATAATATTTGTTAAATAAATCCAAATCGTATATTTAAATTAGTTTTATCGATGAAAAAAATTCTAAGTACCCATACTTTTCCTAATTAAAAACAATTGTAAAAATTGATTATAATACAATAAAAGATTGGACAATAATGGTATATTAACACTCTTAATTGCAACTTTGGAAGATAAGAATTATTTAATGTTTTATGATTGTGCATTGTGAATTGTGCTATGTTTGCCACACCTGTACACCTTTCACCTGGCTCGTTGGAGTGTACGTAATTGAATGGATTCGATAGCTATGTACACACACACATACACACACATTTATATGTATATCGTAGACTAGAAATCGGTCAATCGTGAGATACTAAATGATATGGCGTGCTTCGTGAGAATGTATATTAACCACTTGTATATTCTATTTTATCAGTATTCATAATACGTCTACATAAGAAGGATGCAACTAGATCGCGAAATGATTTTCGAATATCGATACTATTCAAAAAGTTTCTTTTTTTATGTGAGAGACGATATCAAATAAAAACTTGACAATAAGCTTCTAACTTCTTTCTCACGATTTTCTTTCGAACATATTTATTCGATATTACCATATACACACATACACACACACATATATATATAATGGTAGATATGTACATAGAAAGAGAGAAAGAAAGAGAAAAACTTTTAAAACTACAAACGAAATATTCCCAAGTTTTTTTTCACGACATTTCACCTGTCCCTTTTCAAAGAAATTTCGCGTGTGTTTACGTACTTATACTCATCCACACATCATTCATCCGTGACGTGCCTATCTATGAGCATAAATATTATACTACTAAAGCTATAAATATGATAATACGTCTAATGTTGCTATACGAGCCTACATACATACGTACGTACATACGTGTAGTAAGTAGTAACCTTCTATATATAAATACGTGTGTGTATACAAAGTATAAAGATCGAAGAAACTCGATAGTTGGTATATCTGTTAGTATATATGTACGTACGTATGTATTGAACATGTTTCAAACGTAGAATCGAATGGGAATGAAGTAAAAGGAGAGGAGACACAGTGATAGCGTGACTCGAAGAAGAAGCACGACATCGGAACATCAAGAGGAACACTGGAAGCCATCTTTCTTTTATAATAGCCACCCCTTCCAACTTTTCTATACCGTTCGAATCGGCCATTTTGATACATCGTTAATTTCCAACAAAATCAATCTTTTCATATCGAATTAAAACCGATCGATCCGATTTTATTACATTTAACACAAATATCTGAATATTTTCACGTGTAATATCTATTATTTGATATCAATCTAATAATCCGATTGAAAATATCGATATATAGGTATATACGTAGGCAGTATAATAAATGATTCGGCAGAAAAGTCATCCGATTCCCACACTGATAGTTTTGAACTTTACATCCCGGAATTTATCGGCTTTCACTATAGTTGCGTCACTGTAACGATGATACAAATACATACGTATGTATGTATATCTGGTCATTAGATATAAATGTAAGTTAGATTACTATAATCGCACTTCTTTTTCTTCTCTTTTTCGATGGGTATGAAAAAACATTACGTTTGTTTGACGTTCGTTTAGAATCATATATAGGAAATATTTTCTACGCGGAAACGTTTTCATTAAATACTTCCGCTCACACATTAAAGTACCTACTTATTTCTCTCTCTCTCTCTTTTTCTTTGTCGTTCTTTCTGTTGATTATATATATATATATATATATATATATATATATATATATATATATATATATGTACCCATAGATAGATTGATAGACAATACTAAGAACACGTGCTTTGACGTTTCTAACACGCAAGAACATCGTACAAATCACAAATAATAATAAGTTTCATAATCATCGTGTCAGTGACACATGTTCTAAGTTCTCGATAACAACGTAATCATGATTTACGAGAAATAGGTATTGAAAATGAGTACCTATCTATGATAAAGAAAAAAAAATAATAATAAAAGAAAAATAGAAAAAAATAGCAAAAAAAAAATAAAAATGTTCACCAGGTAAAATTGATGTTTAATATTTGTCCGTATCGATCGATCGATTGCTTAATCATTAGAATGCGAAGGGAAAAACATAACAATTTTGTTCACACGAATTATCTAGAAAAGTAATAAATAATTTTCTAAGTTTCGTGATGAAACATTTCTCTCTCTTTTACCCTCTCTCTCTCTCTCTCTCTCTCTCTCTCTCTCTCTCTTTTTCTCTCTCTTTTTTAATTTTACCACAATAAAATCGTACAGGATAATATTACCGAAGTTTTTATAATAATATCTTTTTCGTAACGGAGAACATAATTTTTCTACGATGTCGCAAAATAGTATCTATACGTTATCTATTTATTTCTTTTATTTATTTTTCTTCTTCTTCTTCTTTTTTTCTTTTTCTTTTTCTCTTTTTTTATTATTTCTTCTTTCCTATTTTTTCTCGATTCTTCGAACGCGAAGTAAAGAAATGTTCGTTAAAATGGCCACGTTTACGAGCGGATATTACTACGTCATTCTATAAACTCGGACTTGTCATTTTCGAGGATGTTCATCGAGACGTGAAATTACGACGATGCAAAAGACGTAAGCGGATCGCGGCGATGTTTAAATAAACGCATACACGATCTTAGAACACGTTTTTAATTCTTTCAACCTACTTCCACTACTAGTTTGCCAATGCGTGGGAGAATAATGAAATGAAAGAGAAAGATAAAGAGAAATAGAATAGTACATATACTCTATCACATATCGATTATATATATATATATATATATATATATATACACACACATACATATATATTTTATATACTTGAAAGTTTTTATATCATAATCAAGACAGATTTCATTGTTTACAATGATCTAGTAAGAAAATGATCTAGAGCAGTATAAAGAAATGGCTGATATAAAAATGCTAAAATTAAAAAAAAAAAAGATAAGAAAAAATAAAAAATAAAAACGAAAAAGAATATGAAAAAAAAAAAAAACGTTAGTTGCATTTTACATGCGGAACGTCTCAATGCACGAACGAACACGGGGCACGACTCGCGAGTCGCAAAGTAGTCCACACATCCTCTCTCTCTCTCTCTCTCTCTCTCTCTTTCTCTCTTTCTCTCTTTCTCTCTTTCTCTCTTACATTGCAAACAATCTCCAATGAAAATCTAGAACAGCCGTCGTAGTAAACTCGTTGTTGGCACGTTTCAACTGTTAGAATGATAGGAAGAGATCGTTAATTCTTACCAGCTTGACATCGTATTAGTATAAATATTAGTCAGATAATGTGTGCGTTACTCTCTCCCTCTATCTATTTATCGATCTATCTATCTATCTATCTATCTATCTATCTATCTATCTATCTATCTATCTATCTATTTATTCTTCTATCTGTCTATCTGTCTGTCTATCTCTTTCTCTCTTCTTCGCTCATATATGAACTATCCAAACGAACACGTTCGTTTTCAAGTCATAGAAAATACGATTATGTTTCTGATCTTTATACGATCATGAAATCGTCCTGTCCTTTTGTTTTTAATATTTTTTCAACAGCTTTTAAAAGATCTTTCAAAGGGAATTCACTTGGAGCCATCTACGAACACAATCTTTTTCTTTATTTCTTTTTTTGTAATATTTTTCTAATACTTTTTCTCTAATCTTTCGAAAAATTCGATCGAATATATAGAAAAAGTGCAATTAAATCGCCATGCATCAATTCGTTCTGCAGGTTGTTTTAAAATGATAAAAATCTCGATCTTTTGCCGATCGATCTACGAACATAATCTTTTTTCTTTAATAATATTTTTTTTATTTTTCTATTTCTTTTTTTTTTTCTTCAATCTTTCGACAAAAGAATTAAATCCGAACACAATGCAAGAGTGCAATTAGATCGTCATCGTCTATGCGTCAACTCGCTTCATAGTTCGTTTTAAAGTGATAAAAAAAAAAAAAAAAACGATGAAGTGTATTTCCCGATTGATCTACAAGCAAGTCTTTTTTTCTAATATTTTTCAAATACTTTTTTGTTAAATACCTTTCAAAGAATTCTATCAGAGACGATGCAAAAAAGAAGAGTGCGGTTAAATCGTTCGTGTATTAAATCACAATTTATTTGCAAGTCATAAAAAAAAGGACATGATTAAATATGTTCTCCGATCGATCTAGAAACATTATCATTTTGTTCTAATATCTTTCGAATGTGTATTTTTTTCTAAGGATCTTTCGAAGAATTCAATTAGAAAGAGAGAAAGAGAGAGGTAGACGATAAAAAAGTGTAATTAGATTACCGTCCGTCAATTCATTTCACAATGACATACTGGCGTCATTAGGGCAATTGATGTCCAGAACAATGATGGAATTATCCAAGATAATAGATACTGCTAACGATTTTCGTGTCTCCGGCACAAACTGTAGCCGTCGTACCGTTCTAAGATTGTGCAACTACGATTCGACAAAGATACGTACATAAATATATATATTTTATATATATATATGTATATATATATATATATAAATTAAGTAATTCCACGAAAGAGCATGTTGCAAGGTAAAACGTGTGAGATTATATACGAATGAATAGCAGGTATGTTTATACACGGTGAATACACGGAGCCGATATTATCAGCAAATGCCAATCGTCCAACGCTTGATTAAGTCGCACGAACTTCGGAAAATATACATAGGAAAAAAAAAATTTGCAAAAAAAACTTTTTTTGTGGGATGAGACTAAACTAAAAGTTGATTTTAGGAATCGATTACACTTCTTAGGAATAACTTTTGTTTTTTGATTCCTATTTTTTTCAATAAAATTAACAGCTTAAGTAGAAACCTAAGAGATCTTGAAAAAAAGTAATTGATATTTAAAATCATCAAGGAACTTTTGATTCACCCTATATAAATACTGAGTACGTAAGAGAGAAATCAAAAAGGAGGATTACATAATCACATTTATTCGAATTGGAATGTAAATAATTTTGTAAAAAATTTTGATGATAGACATATAAATATAAGTAAATATTATTATACATATATGTGTGTGTGTGTGTGTGTGTGTGTGTGTGTGTGTGTGTGTGTATGTGCGTGTGTATTTAAAAGAGAAAAATCGAGATGAGGAGGAGGAGGAGGAGGAGGAGGAAGAGGAGGAAGAGGAGGAGGATGAGAACGTATCCTTGAAATCTCAATGAGATTGTACGTTTCAAGAAACCTCTAACGATTTATTCTCTAGCCGGTTTAATATTAGTAATTCATCTTATCTTCTTCGTAGAAATAAAAAAAACAAAGAAAAAGAAAAAGAAAGAAATAGACTTTATGAACTATCTCCAAACGTAATACAATTAAAAATATCATTATTATTATTATATCAAAATTCGTAATGGTCATTTGTATTATGCTTTGTTAAACACGAATAATAGATTTTATAAAGTGAAAAATAAGTATTTACCTATGTAATAACCTATTATATAATACCTGTTTCATGGAAAGCTATTTCTTATTTTATATTTTTCTTTTATTTTTCTTTTTTTTAATTTCTTGTTTCTACGCCGTCACTTTCCTCCTTTATCTTTTATATATTTATTTTTATATAACACGTTTCTCACTGGGCAGCATGAGAAATTTTTGTTCCAATATTTCTAATAAAAAAAGAAAAGAAAAGAAAAGAAAATAATTGTTAAGTATTCTACTTAAGTATTATTTAATCTTTTAATTGAACAAACACTTCATTCTATTTATTTAATCCACCTTTAACCAAGAAAAATAATGATCGTGTTTGATCATTGATTATGAGAACAAACATAGAACAAGTAGTGTACACAAACACAAAAGCATCGATTAAACAAACCACCCTCGTTGTCCTTCCCCCTTTTCTTTCATCGAAAAGGGAAAAAGGACTCGTCTCGAGCACGTGGACGTGTTTATGGACATACTCCGCCCTTTTTCCCATAGACACATACGCACACATACTCTTTCGAAAAACAGGCACAAGCGTTAAAGGGCAGTTTATCACCCTTTACGCAGGTGGTTGCTCGATCATATGTACTTACATACATATATACATACATATATGTATATATAGTATTTCCCTTTCGAAGGGTGGAAAGGTAACAGGTTCAATCGGATTCAAATGATCACTCGAACTGTTCAACATTGATTAATAATCACAAATCGTAAGTGAACGAAGAAAGAAACGTAAGAATTATTTTTTAACATAAATTTGTATTTTTTTTTTTTTTGTATATATTTAGTAAAAAAACCTTGCTATTTCAAGTATGTACATATATGTGTGTATGTATTATTAAAAAATATAGAAAAATAAATAATCTTCTTATATCGTTTAAAAAAAAAAAGTCGTGTTATTTTCCTGTTGTGTAAACAAACAAACAAAAAGAAGAAGAAATGGGGGTTGAATATTAACGAAAAGGAAAAGAAGGGGATGCGTATAGCAAAGTAACCAATAGCAATCTTATTCGACGTATACTTTCGAAGAATGCGCATGCTCTTGAGCTTTTCCACGCAAGGCGGGTCTCTAATGCTTTCCACCGACCAATGTGCTTTCGTGGGTGGTACGAATCGACTCTGGTTTGCTTAGCTTCGTGCTTTTATATGAACGGCCATGTCATACTATGAAATCCCATAACTCATTCTTAGCATCGTCCAAAGCGAAACGAATCGAGCCGATAAACCGATAAACTTTTGAACTCTATCTCTATATCTCTATCTCTATCTCTATCTCTACCTCTATCTGTATCTTTTCTTTTTCTAGCTTTGAAATAAATTTCGAAGTAAACTTTGAGAATAGTGAAATAATTCTAAGCTATCTAAAAAATTAATTCTTTCGTTCTTCGAGATCTTTTTTCGAGTTAATTTTATAAATCTTATTTCGTTTATATATATATATATTTTTTTTTTCTTTTCATCGATTGTAGAAGCACGTAAATTTAGAAAGTTTTTTTGTTACAGTATGAAGAAAAAAAGAAACAGTCCAACAAAAATATAATTTCGTTGAAGCTTCGACTCGCCCTTGGTAACCTTTGACCGGGCTTAGGAAAGTTTTTGCTCGACTCATTATAAAAATTTGATCTCTCCTCATTCTGAAAGTTTTTTTATATCGTTCGATCGAAATATGTCTATCTATATAAATCTTTTGTGAACAATTCGTAAAAGGAGATGCAGAAGGGCGTAAGTTGTAAGTAGTAAATTGGCTCGTCGGTCGTGACGACATCGTTTGTTGCAATTTATAACGATCATTACTATACCAGAGTATAACAAACCATCGTTGTAATATACTTAGGTATATACTCACCGTTTGATACTATTTATAGAACTATATACTAGATGTAGGTGAAATTGAAGCGTTCTGATAACTATCGTACATGTACTTATGTACTTATACTTATGTGAATTCGTATATTAATACATAAAGATTTAAATCTATACATATATATATATATATATATACATATTTTTTTTCAAACAAAATCATTTTAATTTCAATGAGATCTGAATACATGAAACACACACACATATATATATATATATATATATATATATATATATATATATACGCACACATACGCACGTGCCTTGTCACAATCTGTATAATCGAAAGACTTTCTCTTTGAGTTTCTCCAAGAAAGAAAAGAAAGAGATTAGAAATTAATCCTTACGAAAAAATAAAGTACGTAACGAAATAAAGCTCTTGAATCTCTTATCTATGCACATGGCGGTACATTTAGATATACACAGATGTCGATATTCTCATAACATAAGAATTATGAGTTTGATAGGACAGTTAAAAGCTTTGCCTGTAATTATAAGATAAGAAATATATATGTATATATATATAGTATTGATATTTTATTCTGATTTTATTTACAAAGAAAATCGATCTATATACCTATATATGTCTATCATTTTATTATATATATATATATATAGGTTCGTGTATATTTTATATATCTATATTTATAATAATAATAATATTTCAGATAAAAAATCTCATATTCGTACGTATTACAATTTTCCTTTTTTCCCCCATACATTTTATCATAATAATAAAGAAACTTTCGTTTAATTATATATGATACTACAATATCGTAAATGAAATTAGAATGTTTCGAGTGAAAAATAAAAATATGGCCTTCCGCTGTATATATATATATATTTATATAGAAGTTAATGTTCCTGATTACTAATCTCTGATATATTCATACGCATCATCGATTTCCCTTTTTTCCTCCAACGTCGCGAAGCAAATATTCTATGCTAATGATTTTCATAAAAATTTCTAATCGGGCCAATCTCTATCTATCTAACATATAATTTTATGAAAATTTCATGCTATAATAATTATCACAATAAGAATCAAAATTAGGTGAAAAAATCAAAAAAGATGTTGCAAGATCTTGATCCGCTTTGCATGTAAATAAATTAAGAAAATTTATTGGATTTCTTGGACGCTCATAACTTGTTTGTTTTCATCATCATCATCGTTATCATCATCATCATTACCATCATCATCATCATCATCGTCGTCATCATCAATAGTTCTAGGATGATCGGTGGCGAACCGCAATGTACCGGGTCTGCGTTGCTAATAAACTATTAACAAGGGGGACATGTTTTCCTGTATTGAGTCGAAGCCCACAGGCACACTCTGCTACTTTAAAAGCTTATCCGCCTTTCTGCGAACTCGTTAATTCTTAATAGTTTAAAAAAAAGAAAAAAGAAAAAAAAATTAAACGACCCTCACAGTCTCGGATTATTTGCAGCGACGGAAAGCGCATAGAAAGAAGAAAAGAAAAAGACCGCTTCGTGAAGTAACGGAGAAGAAAAAAATCGAAATAGAAAAGGCAAAAACAAAACAAAAAATTACAGAACGTTGGGTTCGACGACGATTGCTTTTAATTAATATATTTTTCGTTCCTTTAGCCAATTAAAAAAATAAGTAAATAAATGAATGAATTAAAATACAAAAAAAAAATATTTTGAATCGATTCTAGATTACAGCATATATATGCAAGTAAATGTATACATAAAATTTGTAATCAGTCATTGATCAAACAAGATATCTCTTAAGATAATCGTGTTGGCTATTTTTTAAATGAACTTTTCTTCCGGTAAATTTTCAATTGCAAATTCGATACTCCGTTTTCCGACATATTACGAATTCGACGATTTTTTCCCCTCTTCTAAACTATTTCATTGATTACTCATAAACAAAGAAAGAAAGAAAGAAAGAAAGAAAGAAAGAAAGAAAGAAAGAAAGATATAAAAGAAATAAAAAGAGAAGAATGAGCAATGAGCATGCAGCGTGTCGAACCGTAAATAATTTCGTGTAAACGTAAAAGAACGTTCTCTAAGTTACTTTCACTACCGGACGAACGGTATAACCCAGGAAAACCAGAATCGAAATTGCCATAGTTAGAAACGAATGATCCCGCTAATTCTAAGAATATCCCGACAAGATGATACTTGTTTATTTCATTAGATATGGATTTCATTGACACAAATTACATACATATGTATGTAATCCAAAAACTCGAATATACATGATGAACTTTATGCTGGTAACCCATGACCCAAATCACATGGACTATGTAACTATGTTAGATCTTAAATCTAATGCGGGCTAATGGCATTCAATATCATTCGTTATATATATGTATATAAATCGTTATTTTTTATTTAAAATTCTTCGACGATGCTATCGAGAAATTGTTTTTCAATTATTTTTTTTTATCGTTTTACGTTCGTTATTTTCCTTTTTCTTTTTTTTCTTCTTTCTTTCTTTTAAACAATTTGTTCGAACTTGAAAATGTTTTAGACTCGACTAATCACTTTTTATTTGGTTTTTTTATTCGATTAGAACAGAAAGATCAATATTCTTTCATGGACCATTACGTTTCATTTGAAATTTCTAGACATTAGACTTGTACAATTTCTTTTTGCTTTTTCTGTTCTATATGATTGCTTATTTATTTATTTATTTTTATCTTTTCATTTCTTTTAAATTTGATCGGATAGAAAGATGTAGATCATTATGTTTCGTTTAAGATTTATAGGTATTATGCAATTTTTTAGTTTTTGTTAATTTTTAAAGGTGCTCGATGACGTTAGATCTCTACTTAAATTTTAGACTTACTTCTGATCGATTTTACTTAATTTTCTTTTTTACTTTTTTTTATAACAGTTTAAATTCGATAGCAAGAAGAGGATCTTCCGGAACTCTCGCGATATACATACATAAAGTATGTAAGTACTACTATATACCAAGAACAACGTCGGCTGCTTTCTACCACGGCATATCCGATTCGAGAAAATTCCGTTCTCCAGGTCGATCGTGCCGTATCCGCGAGAGAACGTCGCGAAGCAAATATCTCTCATCGGAGAGATGTGCTTTTTTATTATTTTTATTATCTTTTATTTTATTTTATTATTATTTTTCTCCCCCAATGCATCGTTTCAAAAAAAAAGAACCAATAGAGAAGAACAGAATGAGAGCAATTTCCTTTTATTTTTTCTTTTTTTCTTTTTTATTTCGAATACATAATGACAATTATCAGCTCGAAACTCGTTTAAAAATAAGTATTACATGTCGATTTCTAACTGACGATATTCATCATGTTTTGTTTTATTAATAAATATTAATAATACGCGTGACTCAAGTCCAATAACTTGAATCTTTTTGTTCTTAATAATTTGTACATAAGTATGTTTACATTCTCAATGAGAAATATTATGAAAGTATAAGGAAAGAATTGGAGAAAATGTTTCGTTTTTCTTTCTTGTTTTTAAATCTTCTAAAACATCATTTTACTCGTGTGCATTTAAATGCACACGAGTTTATACAGGATGGACCAAAAGTTCTTAAGTAATATTTGAAAATCAATCTCGAACTCCTTTTCGAGAGTTTTGTAATTTGGGCTTGGAGTTTTTATAATTTGAAAAAAAAAAAGAAATTAGCTTGAAAAGTCTGGAAAAGGAATTAATCGATAATTGATTCTTAAGATCACCGATGAACTTTTGATCCGTTCTGTACATCATGCATTTTCATTCTTTAATTCGATCTCATTTTATTGTCATAATTGTTACTTCATGTACCAAGCTTTTTCTCATATTATTTAAGTATTATTACTTATACACGGTATAGTATAATTGTACGTAAGTATTACTATGCTGTTGTATGTGTAATTTTTTGTTTTTTATTTCTTTTTTCTTTTTCTTTTTGTATTGCGAAATGCATGTATTGTACATATATAATTTCGTACGTAAGTATATTATACCATTGTATAGTATAATCGTAATATAATTAGATAATTCTATAACTTTCGAATTATATTATATAATTTTTCTGTGGACATAAAGAAAAATTAGATTACAGAATGTTAACAAATTTCATAATATATACATATATATATATATATAGATCATCGCGTGATCATGTCACAACGATCTTCTTCTTCTCATTCTTATCTACGATATAAAAAAACAACAAAAAAAAAAAAAAAGAAATTAAACCTTTCCAAAAGAGCCCGACCGTCGCAGCGAATTATTACAAAAGATATTGCACCAAAAAAGAAATAAAAAAAAGGGGGGGAATCAAAAAGAAAAAATTAAAAATTAAAGAAGAGAAAAGAAAAAGAAGACGCACACATTCGGTATCCATGGTGCGTTTTAAGGTCAACGAACGAAGCAACCGAGTAAGTAAGTACAACCTCTCTGTTCATTCTCTTTCTCTCTTTTTTCTTTTTTTTTTTTTTTTCTTCAAACGGGAGGAAGAAATAATAGATAGATAGAAGAGAAAAAGAGAAAGACAGAGACACAGAAAGACAGAGAAACATGAGAAAGGTAAAGAATAGGTATGTGTTTTAAAAGAAACTATCGACAATGTCGCGATTCGAAGATGACGTTCTCGCGATTCTCTCCTTGAACGTTCAACGATCCTTCTCTCCTTTTTTTTCTCTCTCTCTCTCTTTCTCTATCTTTCTTTCTCTTTATCTTTATCTCTGTCTCTTTCTCTTTCTCTTTCTCTCTCTCTCTTTCTCTCTTTTTCTAACTCTTTCGCATTTTTCGCGGACGAACGCTTTTTCTCGCCTTTACATTTTCTTCGCACGCGAGGCCGTGTAAAAACGTGTCGACGGTATATCGTTGGCCACGTAACTGGAACGGAAAACAAACGTGTGTCCAATATTTTTTTTCTTTTTTTTTCTTCTTTTCTTTCTCTCTTCTCGTCCCTCTTGTTTTTTCCAAAATAGAATAATCTCATAAGAGAGAAGAGTAAAAGGGAAAGAAGAGAGTAGAAAAATAAATGACGAATCTAACTTTCAGGTTATGGCGAATAGAAGAGAGAGAAAGAGAGAGAGAAAGAAAGAGAGACATCAATGCATTGACGTTAATAATAACAATCGAATCGAAACAAATCGAACGAGAATTAAAAATCGTCACAAAGATTTTCCAAAAATATCGACAGAAAAAACGAAAGAGAAGAAGAAGAAGAAGAAGAAGAAGAAGAAGAAGATACAGCAAAGTGATCTAACCAAAAAAACAAATCAAAGCAAATTGGTCTCTAACAAAAGATCTATCTAACTAGCTAAAGAGAGGAGAAGCGGTAAAACGACTTGTTAATTCACAACGAATGCACTCTCCACCTATATCTATATACCTATACATACGTACATACATACATATATATACATATATACGTATGTATGAATGTGCGTCTGTATATAGTATGTATACGTATATATATAATGTATAGTTACGTGTATGTACGTACAAGTGTACATACGCCACTCCTAAATCGAGATCGTAGCACGGAAAGAGAAAATGCAATAACGAGTAAGAGAAAGAGAGTACTCACCTAGAATCGCCTGGAGGGTCTGCTCGTCCCCGTCCCCGATGACATCCATACCTCCGTTCGTGATCGGAGCCCAACGCTCTTCCGGGCCCGATCAACGGGCCCCATTTTGTCTCGGAGCTCGCTCGCTCGACCCAATGACGTCCCGCATATTAGACGTTCTCTTTCTTCCTTTTCTTTCTTTCTTTCTGTCTCTCTCTCTTTTCTTCTTTCTTCTTTCCTTCTCTCTCTCTCTCTCTCTCTCTCTCTCTCTCTCTCTCTCTGTCTCTCTCTGTCTCTCTTTCTATCGTTCGTAATTCTTTTAATTTTTTCTTTTGAAAAAGCACTTATTTTCTTATTCTCTTTCTGTTCTGTCTCTCTTTGTTTGGGTTGTTTTATCCTTTTCACACCTCTCTCTCTCTCTCTCTCTCTCTTTATTTCTATCTCTTTCTTTCTTTCTTTTTCTTTCTCTATCTATCTATCTATCTATCTCTTTCTCTCTCTCTCTCTCTCTCTCTCTCTCTCTCTCTCTCTCTCTCTCCCCTGTCTCCGTCTCTCCTTTTCACTTTGTCTCCTTTTGATGTATATACGACACGATGATATTTACGATGAAAATTTAAAACACGAATTTCTTACGCACGTCTATCAATCGACGAACATTAAAACGCAGAATAATACGAAGGGCAAGGATGAGGTCAATGGAAAATAGGAAGAAGACACGAACGAGACATCGCGTAGAAAAGCACAAGCGACCTCGCTCTAACTACTCTGCTCTCGTGAAACACCGTACGCGACTCGCGCGTAATCTTCGAGACGCGAAGAACTAAACTACTCTTTCTCTCTCTCTCTCTTTCTGCATAGAGTTTCGTAGTCCGACGACGGAGGACATGAGCGCGCGGGTGCGCGAATCGTTATACATCGGCGCCACGGAAATCACTGTCACGTGATCACCTCCTATTCGAGTAATTGCCCGCCAAATCTGCTTTATTCGATAATGATTCGATTATTTTTATTCGTTTCGAGATAATTGACGTGTTTTTTCGACTTGGAATATTCGATAGAAAATCTGACGTACTTTTGATATTAGGATTAATGTTCGTATCGATCGATCGATTAATCGATTAATGGTAGAATGAAATTTGTATGATCGCTTCTTTTTCAATTCCCACCGGTAGATGGCGAAATTAAATTATTCTCAATACGCGATCGATAAATCGAAATCTTTGTTAACCTATCACTCTCTACATTATCAATAACTCGATGCCCTGGTATTGGTAGCTATGTATCTTCGTACGTCGTGCAGGATAATTCTCTCTCGCAAGTCTGTAAATATATACATTTGAAAAATATTTCGTGCACGATGGCGTCTTTTAAGAAAACAAATTCAAAGATATTTATGAGAGCGGGACCTGAAATAACACCGGATAATATTTATTGGAAAAAATATACGGTAAGAGTTTGCATAACCTCTATAATAATGTTTGTTTAACTCATCTTTTCTATCATAGAAAGTGTGTATAAACATAACCCACAAATCACTATCTCAATGTAATATTTTTATTATTAAAAATGTTTTCCATTTATTTAACAGGCACCTGTTTTAGTGAAAGAATTTGGTCCTATCGATTATATCGATTTTTCACCTGTAGAGCCGCATTACTTTGCTGTCACTTGTTCTGTCAGAGTACAAATCTATAATCCGATAACTAAATTAGTTACAAAGAATTTTAGTAGATTCAAAGAAGCTGCCTATGGCGGTTCCTTTCGTAGAGATGGCAAATTATTATGTGCAGGTGGAGAAGAGTCCGTTATACGATTATTCGATGTTAGCACAAAAAGTCTTTTACGTCTTTTCTCGGGCCATAAAGCTGCCGTACACAGAACATTTTTCACGGCAGACAATCTTCACATCGCATCATTTTCCGATGATAAAACTGTAGTACTATGGGACATAGGTACTGAAAAACAAATAATTAGTTTTAACGAACATACCGATTATATCAGAGGTGGAGCAGTAAGTCCTGTATCTTCGGACATAGTATTGTCAGGAGGTTATGATAAATTAATAAATATGTACGATACTAGGACGAACAAAAAAATTTTTACAGTAAATCACGAAGCACCGGTTGAAAGTATTCTGTTCTTGCCTTCTGGAGGAATATTTTTATCAGCAGGTATATTAATGTAAGATATTGTTTTTAAGGATATATAAATAAGTTAATTTCGTTTAATACGGTACAGGTGGAACAGATGTGAAAGTATGGGATGCGCTTGCCGGAGGTAGATTATTGGCAAAACTTTCACAACATCATAAAACAGTAACCTGTTTAAAAATAACTTCCAACGGTCATAGAATATTATCTGGCTCATTAGATAGACACATTAAAATCTACGATTCAGGAACGTATAAAACTGTTCATACATTGGACTATCCTAATTCGGTTCTCAGCATGGGGATTAGTGTAAATAAATATTTACGATTACGATTATAAAAAAAATTATTTGAAATCATCTTTGATTATTCTCAATCGAATTACTTTTAATTATAGGCAAATGATGAAACTATAGTAGCTGGTATGGTGGATGGTTTAATCTCTGTGCAAAGAAAAGAAGAAGATATAAAAGATACGAAAGTAAAACGTAAAAAAATGTCTTATAAAAATGCAGGTGAAAATACTTATGTATCGAGCGTCGATACCGTAGTACAAGAAGAAGTTAAAGAAACGATGAGTAAACACGACACTTGGTTAAGAAAATTTCAATATTCCAAAGCTTTGGATTCTGTTATGTTGCCTTATGTAATTAATAAAACTCCACATGTGACAGTTGCATTATTGCAAGAACTTAATAAAAGA
Organism: Vespula vulgaris; assembly: GCF_905475345.1. Classification (NCBI taxonomy): domain Eukaryota; kingdom Metazoa; phylum Arthropoda; class Insecta; order Hymenoptera; family Vespidae; genus Vespula; species Vespula vulgaris. Next base: position 1,199,842 of record NC_066600.1, on the reverse strand, counting down.
CAAGGTCTTAGACAAGCTCTTGCTGGAAGAGATGGAAAATCTCTTGCTAATATCATAAAGTTTCTAATTAGATACATAGGTAATGTTCGGTTTGGACGAGTGTTATTACATGTGGCCAATGTTTTAATGGGTTAGTTGATATATATCGTAATTCTATTTTATATACAAATACGCCGTGAAATTATATCTTCTTCGTTATTTGATATTATAGACGTTTATGAAGATAATTTAGATGGACTTGCAGCAGAACCACGAAACATGTTCAATCTTTTAGCAAATAAATTACAAGAAGAAGAGGATTTAATTGTATCATTGGCACAATTACAAGGTACACTTCAAATTATATTATCCGGTGCAGAAGCACAACATATTACAACGGCTAGAGATAATCAAACTTTAGAACCCTCAAGTGCTGCACAAAAAAATCTAATATTTAGTATAGCTTGAGTCTATCAATTTAGTATAGTCAGAATACTATCAATTTATTATTGTAACATATTAATGTGTATATATAATTTTCCGTACAAATTTTAATAAAAAAATTATTACATATCGTATACCGGGAAACATTATTATCGGACAATAGGCTTTTACTACAATGTATCACCATGGCACTAATGTATACTATTAAAAAAAAAAAAAAAAAAAAAAAAAAAAATTAAATTAAAAAAATGCTTTAAACGATTACACAAATAATCGTTTCTTTAAATCTTAATATATAATAAAGTTTTAATTTATTTATTTTTGTAATCAATTTACGGCAACATACTAATAAGTCATTTTAAGATGCATCATTTTTAAGGTATTTTTGCCATGCAGCAGATCGCGGTGTTTTAGGTATTATCCAACCAATTGGAATCTGCGATGAATCGGCATCAAAACTGATGTATTTGTCCCAAGCAGTTCTATAACATAAAAATGTTTTTAATTGAAAAACAAATTTTTTTATTGTAATAATTAATTTTTTTATGTCATTTACCGAATCATAACGAGATTAGCAACATCCGTTTGAACTTGATCCGGCATTATAATTTTTCTTCCGAATAATACATTTTGCCATTCATCAAAAACATTACTTTTTTGCTTCTCTATTAATTTCTCATTATCTGTTTTTAGCATCAATTTTAAGCCTTGTTCTTCAATAGAATATTCTCTATCTAATGCAGACCATTGTTCTGACAATTTATCTGTAATTAAAAAATTGTTTTTAATACATTTTTTAGACAGTTATAAAAATTTAATTATAAAAAAATAATTAAATGTTATAAAAAATTAATTACCGATAATATTATTAAAAACCTCGTTCGCTGCTATAGATATCGTTTCTCCTCTTGCTTTGGCAATATTAGTTTTTACGTTACGTAGATTTTTTAATTCTTGTAGAATTAATAAATACTTTTTAGCATCGCTTCGTTTATTTCGTACATCCGATAATATCATATCGGCGTCTTTACGTAAATTTTCATCTTGCTTTTCTTTTTCTATTACCGCTTGTTCGCGTCTCAGCCATGAATCTGCTTCTGCATGTAATCTAGCTCTTCTTTCTGTTCTACGAGCTTTCTCAACCTTCCAATTTTGTCTTTTAGCTCGTTCTCTTAATCTTTTTTTTTTACGTTTTTCTACATCTTTCTTTAATTGATCGAAAAAAGTGTTGTCTTTAAATTTTTCGATTACTTGAAATATTTGATTTTTCAATGTAGCGCACTTTTCAATTTTTTCTTGCCATTCTTCTACCGGTAAATCTATATTGCTTCGAAGCTCAGTACAAATAGTCTCTATTTGTTTATTTAATTTGAAAATCATAATTAAAGAATTTCTAGCTTCTCCGATCTTTGACGGTCTTTTAAAACTTTTTATATCGATTAAATCCGAACTTTCTTCCGTTTCTTTAAGAAAATTTTCAATTTGCTCTTGATCTTCTTGTCTTTTTTTAATAGAAATATTCAACATTCCATCGCTGGAATTAACGTTACAAGGATTCCAATTCGACGGATATAAATTTTGTTGAAAATTTCCATTGTAATTTACGTTGTATATAGATTCGTTATAATTCGTTGGATAATACATATTGAAATGAAAACCGTTATTATATTAGCAAAATCTAAGTGAAAATTCTTGATTGTTAAATGCAATTCTTTATACTCAATAAATATAAAATCTAAAGAAATATCTTAGTTCTATCTTAGCCTTAATAATTAACACAAATGTAGCTTGCTTTTTGAAGTTAATAGTACATAAAAATATTAATCGCGTAGAAAAGAGTTAACGGACGTATCTTCATCTAACACATTTGCAAAATTTCTCCTTCTTTAGGAAGTTGAGCTTCGGCTTCTTGCAATACTTTCTCCGCTTCGATATAATCCTCAGCTTCTTTTAAATCTTGTTCCGTTTCCAAAATACCCTTTAACTCTTCGAAAGCTTTAACAAGACGACGTTGACAGTCCGGTACCATCATAAGCGATTCTTGTAAAACTTCTTCTTGCTTCTTAATGTCGTATCCATCCTTGTCTATAAATGGATAGATGACGTAATGATATAGAAAAACGATCTAATTATAGTTCTTAACGAGTTAATTACTTAACAAAGGCAATGTTCTATAAGACGTAACATTATTGAAATAAAATCAAAAGCGTCGCCTTTCCAATTAAAATAATATTACAAATTTGAGCTTTCGCTTATCTCATTGAAATATTCTCTCACCCTGTTCTTTTAATTGCTGTATTCTTTGACGTTGTTGCGCCGCTTCTTTTTCATAAGTAACTTTTTCTTTAGCAAGACGTTTTACTACTCCGGTCTTAATTTTCAAAGTTCGTATACGCGGATCAGACATTTCGTTATAATTATATAGTTAATAATTATATATCGTAATATTTTTTTTTTTCTTGTAAGAAACCGTACAATTATTACCTTTTAAGGTAGGATGATTGAGTAGAAACGAAACAGTACGAGAGACTGTTAAGTTTAGAGGTTAGATCACTTCACAATCGCAGAGTGCGTTCAAATATAACCCCTGCAGTAAGACATAAGACCGTATTATGGAAACTTGACAAACGCTAAATCGAAAATTTCTATTACGTAATAAAACAAATCTTAACTATTAAAAATAAAAAAATATACGAAACAGTAGTATTTTTTATACAAGAAAAACGATATTAACATAAAGAAATAGAAAAAAAAATTACATATTCGTAAGAACGATTATGGCTTAGGTTACAATTCTAATTAATTATCAAGATTATTACAATTAATTTAGGTTAATCCAATTCGAAGAAAATAATTGATAATGATATATAACGCATTTAATATGTGTACGTTCGATCAGATTTCATTTTTACCGCCATTTAAAAATCATCATAAACCGTATCTCATTCCTATTGTTTCTCCTAGGGGGCAGCACGTTATTTATTCACGAAAACGACCAGGAAAGTCGAACATCTATTTCACTTCGATAATACGTGAGAGAAACACGAAAGATAATTGTACGTTGCTTCACGCTCATCTCGCGTTCGAAACTCGTTGAGAGATGTAACGGAGAGAGAAGTGTCAGTGGCATTCGATATACAATGCAAGAAGATATATTTCCAGCCGCAGAGAAAATCCTTTCCGATATCGAGAACATCCTGAAGAAGGATTCCTCTGTGTGAGTATATTTCTCTTTCATACATGTTCTACTCTCGTAATCGTGAGGGCGGTGTCTTTAGAAAATATAATTGACATTAAACGTTGAAATTCTTTTCTTCTTCCTGAAGAGAAATTACTCTCTTACATTTCTCAAAAAAAAAAAAAAAAAAAAAGAAAGAAAGAAAGAAAAGAAAAAAAAGACCTCTCCGAAAAAATGATAACGTTGCTACTAGGGTTAAAATTTCGTACGATTTTTTTCTTTCTTCTTTTATTCTTCTCATTATAATTTATTTATTTGTTTATTTCTTTCTTTTTCATTTTTCGTTTTTTTTCTCTTCGCTTATTTTTTCTCTCTCTCTCCCTTTCTCTCTCTCTCTCTCTCTCTCTCTCTCTCTCTCTCTCTCTCTCTCTCTCTGTCTCTCTCTGTCTCTGTCTCTGTCTCTATCTCTCTTACTGTGTTTTTTATCTACGTATGTATCTGACATTATCTCATTCTTCCATCCTTTCGCATACACAAACGTTCGATCGATTTCGATTTCCACGAAACGAAACGAAACGAAACGAAGGGAGAACCCTACTACTAGTCCCCATGCTTTCGAGAAACACACGCCTTCTATGTGCACTTCCTTGTTTTTTCCTATTCGCAAAAAAAATGTGACAACGATAATAAACACTCCTACTATCTTCAATAATGATTGATTATATACGATATCAACATTTCTTTGGCGCCATAACATTCCCCTCCCCCAATATTTCTCTCCTTCTTTCTTTCTCTTTTTTTCTTTCTTCTTTTTTTTTTTTAATTATTTTTCTTTATTAATCTTAACAATCAATTTTTTTTTTTTTTTTTTTTTTTTTTTTTTTAGATAGAAAGAGAAAAAGAGAGAGAGAAATGAAAGAACACAATTATGATAGAAAATATATATGTGTCGACGAAATATACATGTATGTGTATATGTGTGTGTGTGTGTGTGTAAGAATAATTACGTTCTAGAGTACAAAATCGGAGACATTTAATATTTTTTCTTTTTATTTATCTATTTATTTATTATTGAGGAAAAAGTGGGAGGAGATTAATATGTATCGAATCTTGTTTTTATTATAATTTGCTTTTTACTTCAAATGAAATATATATATATATATATATATATATATATATATATATATAATGTTTTTGCTGCGTCTCTCTCTCGCGTTCTACAAGCTTTACGGCCAAGGTCATACGTTCGTAGTTCGTAGTATATGTAACAGTTCCGTATATACCAGTTTTCGACGCAGTTAATATTGATCAATCAAATAATTATTCCATCGAATTCGAACGAAAATGATATCCCCTCTCGTCTTTTCCAAAAAAAAAAGAAATAGAGGAAAGATCAAATTTATATAAAGTACGTATCCCTCGTTATTTATTTTCAACCTTGACACATAGCCCTTATCGATCCATTCGTCTAATCTTTCCTTTAACGTATATTTTTTTTAGAAAGACATTTGAGATTATACCTGCGGAGGACAACGAGAACAAGTCGCCGGTGTTTCATCAGGAAGAATGTTTGGGTTTAGCGTCGTGGTGCGTGCAACCGCTTTATTGCTACGTACATCGTCGTCTGTTCGAACATCGTCGAAATAAACATAGACGAGAGGATCCAAGCAACGTTGCTAGATGGCTATTAGGCGCGTTGCTTTTAAATCCAGATGTACCGACATTCTGGAATATGAGAAGAGAATTGGTCAAAAGTTACAAATTGGACGTTACCGAGGAATTAGATTTCACACGATTGGTACTATATAAAAAAGCAAAATGTTTCGAAGCGTTTGCGTATCGTCGTTGGTTGTTACCATATGTATTAAACGCCGAAAGAAAGAATTACGATCCCGTACCAACGGAATCGCCGTTGTGTATAGAAATAGACATTACTAGTACATGCGCCGATAGATACGCGACTAATTATCATGCCTTCAGTCATCGTAGATACGTTATGGCTCTTAAGGAATCTCGTGGATATACGTATCCTAATTTCGATAGCGAATGGAAGAGTACCTTAGCATGGTGTCAATCAAACGTATCCGATTATAGCGGTTTTTGTTACCGACAATATCTTCTGGAGAAGTGCCTGCTTGAAACCGATACGAATACTAAGAGTAATATCTTCAAATGTATTAAGATTAACGAGTATCGAATACGTTCTCAATTGGTAATGGATTACGTTGCCGGCTTGATCGTTACTTCTAACGATAATAATTGTCAAAGTAACAAAACTAACGAAGATTCGATGGCCGAACAAGGTCCTACGCTTCAAACTCTTGATTTGCTTCATGGTAAAGCACGACCCACCGTTACTAGCGACAATATTGTTACTGGTAACAATAGTAGTAACAGCAACAGCAGCAGCAACAAGAACATTGGCCACAGCAGCAGCAATAGTATTGCTACTACTGCTTGTACTACTAGTTCTATTACTACTACTACTATTACTACTACTACTACTACTACTACTACTACTACTACTACTACTACCTCGCAACTCGTACCCTGGCAAACATGTTTCCAAGCTTTGTCCTATTGGGTAGAGGAATGTAGGCTCAATGAAGATTTAATTAGAATGTACGACGATCACGAAGCTCTTTGGTATCAACGTAAATATCTCGCTCATATTCTTACACGTCTCATCGAATCCTACAGAATGTATTCCTATTATAAGTCTGAAATAATCGTTGATCCTTGTCATCGTATCATGCCAAACGAATATAGTAACGTCGATGAATTGACCGATGACAAAAGCAAAATCAAGGCTCTTCTTGTTCAAGCTTTCTTAAATCGTACTCGTGATATCGTCGAGTTAGCCATGAAACGTGATACCCACGAGAAACTCGTTGTCGACAAATTCCTAAGATATTTAAACTACATTGGTCTTAAGCTTTGAATTATTTTTCGCTGTCCTGTAATTTCTTTTTTTTTTTCATGATCATTTTGAAAGATTTATTCGTTAGATTTTGAAAGCATCTAAAGAGATTATTAGAGGTATATGTAACATTTGTTATAAGATTTTTTTTTTTTTTTTTTTTTTTTTTTTATAACTAATTCTCTCTCTTTTATAATAAAATTCTCTCTTTCTCTCCTTTTCTATTGTAAAAAAACTGATATGGTTTTACACAAAGAATTCGATGCTATCAATCAAATGATTAACAAATATGGAAATAATATATATATTTGTGGGGATGTATATATATATATATATCACGCGACTCGTAACGTGTCAGATTATATTATTCTACTCGAAAGAATATTTGAGCATAGTCGTATGACAACTATGGCAATAATATTTTCTCTTGCTATATTTTTTATTTTTTTTTTCCCCAATAGTATTCTCGCAGAAAATAATAATATATTATAACAATAATATAATGATAATCGTCATCGTTTCCTTCGATCACGGTGCTATGATTCTCTTCACTGTGTGTGTAACTTTCATTTTGATAATTTAATATTAATCTGATAGATCAATGAATAGATCACTGAATCAAGATTTTCGATTATAAAACTTAGATGCGTATATATATATATGTATAGTTATTATTTTTTTTTTCTATCAAACTATCTGTAATAGCACGTTTTAAAAGTTGAATCGATTCAATTTGAAATAGGGCCTCACCAAACACTTATTCGATTTACATTTGAATTGTCTATAATAATACAGAAATACACGGATCACTTTTATTTATTCATTCATAGAAAATAATATCATTAGATGATCATCTATTATTACATACATACATACATACACAAACGTTATAAAAGTATATAAGTAAAGAGATTTCCTCGTCGACTAAATGTCGTTAATATCAAATGATTAATTAGTTAAATCTACATGTAATCTGTCAGATAAAGAAGAATGATATAATAGTTCTGTTTGCAAGAAGAAAAAAAAATGAAATAAAAGAAGGCAGATTAACGTAGGGGATTGATTGTACCGTGCGATTACAGGGAAAATTTAATAATAATATTAATAATATTGTATGTGTATAGTCAATACCCTGATATGGAAAGTGATAAAAGAGATTAGTTTTTTAAAAAGATTGTCTACATATATATAAAATCTCATTTCTAATACCCAAACTGTCGTGTAATTACGAAAGGTATCTATTTTCAAAAAAGATTTATTATAGTTTTAAGAGAAAACATTTTCAAAAATAATCCTGATGTGTTCTTCATACGTAAATGCTCATAGTTAAAAATAATCGGTACGACAATGAATTATTCGCAGTAGTGTATGTACAATTTTCAGAATATTATCTTTGTTATTTTTATTTGCCTAAGTAATTGCTTTTTTTGTTTTGTGTTAATAGCCAGAATATCCTGAAAAGGATACGTAAAAGCAGTCGGTATATTTCATTTTCTCAAATAACATTTTATAGGATTTTTCTCTTAGCAATTTTTCCTTTTTCTTTTTTCCTTTTGTGTATTGTTTTATAAACGAATCCAAAGATATGGAATAATAATACAGTAAGTTTTAAATGTGTTAAATAATTGGAGATGCTACTGTCCTTCTTTAATTGCACGACAGTAGATAATACCTAAGCTATATCTAATCGTGTACATGGACTTGTAAGTATGTATTTATAAGCAGTTTCTCTCTCTCTCTCTCTCTCTCTCTCTCTCGTTCTATGCGTGTGCGTACGTATATATATATATATATGTGTGTGTATAGTAAATATACGTGTTTTCTAATCGTGACGTGGCTAAGGTAAGGTCCCGTCTCTTTGGCACAGGAAGAAAAACGAAAATAAACTACTTACATACTGGCAAAGACTTTTAACGCTAGCAAGTCGTCGTCATCGTCAGTCTAGCGCGAACTATCGTTTAGGAAAGTCCAACAATTGAATTATATTTATCACGTGGATTTTCTAACATCGTTGTTTTTATAAATAATTAACAAAAGAAAAAAAAGTATACATATACATATATGTTTATATATATATATACGTACATATATATTCATTTATTTACTTGTTTTTGTTTCTTTTCTTCTTTTTCTTTCTTTTTCTTTTTTTTTTCATTTCATCGTACATCTCATCGATTCAAGTATTTCAAAATGTCGAATGATCATTGGAATATTACAATGTGGACGAAGTATAGTAATTATTGGTCGATAATAGAAAGGAAGTTTATGATAAATGAGACTAGCAAGACGTGAGATTAGAAATACGGTCGAGAACTTTTCAAAGAAAATAGCTTTGTGGGTGTATGTGTGTGTGTATGTGTACTTTAATAATAATGTTCCTATGGAAACTAAGCTGGAAATTTCTATGACGTATGTAACGTGTTTTTTCTTTTCTTCTTGCTTTTTTTCTTTTTTTTTTTGATGTTTCATTGTCTCTAATGTAATCATTGAATGAATGAAAAGAATGGTTTCGTATTTCTATCTTAATTATAATTGTGACGTAGTCTTTTACTGTATTGTCAAGCCAATATCTCTCTCTCTCTCTCTCTCTCTATCTCTATCTCTATCTCTTTCTCTCTCTTTCTCTCTTTATGTTATCTATTCCTGTTTCAATATATACCCCGTGGGTTAGTTATTCATAACATTTCGTTAATTAATTGATTAATATTTAGAATTAAATTTTGAGTTGTTATTAAGCAATAAGAAATCTTCAAATTATTTCTAAACATTTTCTAAAAAGTTAATTTTTATATATAATAATTCTATATAATAAGATATTAATAACATTGAATTAATCAATTGATCGCTCGATTCAATTAATTTTGACAGATTAATTGTGAGTCGTTATTACACAGTAGAAAACCTTCAAAGTATTTCTGAACATTTTCTAATCGTCTTGATATCAGCAACTCTCGAACGAAATTGAAACGTTATCTATCTCGATCTCCCTCAATTGGTTAGATCCAATTAAGTTTATTTCGCAGTATCATTTCGCATTTCAAAAATTATCTCGTCGAGTTAAAAGATCGAAATCTATGTTGAATTACGTGTATAAAGTATCACCGGGTATAAAAAACCACATACCATGCAATTCAAGCGAAACGCTGCATTAACATTTTGCAAACGAGGCAAATTGATTAAATACAAAACGAAAGTAAAAAATCAAGGATCGAACAATCGAATCGATGAAGAATTTTTATAATCGATTCAATGTCATTTAAGATAGCGATAATATGGAAATAAAAAAAAGTCGATTGGAAAATTCATATCGAATAATTCAATATCGAATTTGACTAACCTAGTATGTAAGAAGAAGTTGAAGAGACGAGGGCGGTAGTCTCGAGAGTTTCGCGCCAAAAGTTATTTCGTTAGACGCGTCGTAATGGTCACGCGTAAAATTTGATCCGCGATCAAACTCGTTGAGGTGAAGTATGTACGCGTATAAAAAATGTTTTCGCTCGAGAAAAAGATTAGCCGAGAAGAAAATTAAACGAAGAAAGAAAGAAATGTGATTGGAAAATGTTGGCAAAGGATTTTTCGGCGTCGATCGAATCCGATCTTTGTGAAAATGAAAAACGAGTGAATAAGTGTGTGTGTGCGTGAGTGCGAAAGAGAGAAAGATAGAGAAAAAAAGAGAGAAAGAAAGACAGAGAGAGAAGGAAGAAGAGATACGTACGGAAAATATGTGTACATATGTACGATAATTGGTGTTTGTTTGCTGTGACGACGAACAACGACAACTGTGGTGTCGGAAACGGTCGAGAAATGCAAGGACGTTATTGAAAAGAGAAGGTTAGTTAGAGATAGAGATAGAGAGAGATAGACAAAGAGAGAGAGAGAGAAAGAGACAGAACTCATGTTACTTCGTAATACGGCATTGACGACGGATTACGAAGGGAATTCGTTGTTTCTCGATAGGCCGGGCACACGTGACCATTTACTCTCGGTTTCATTGGTGAATCTGTTCGATCGTGTATGTTTAGAGAGAGAGAGAGAGAGAGAGAAGAATAGTGTATAAGAAGAAGAAGAAGGGACATGTGTAATATATTTTCAACGGTCGATAGAAAGAGAGAGGGAGAGAGAGAGAGAAAGAGAGAGAGAGAAAGAAAGGCATCCTCAGAAATTTCTACCTGTGTGTTTAGTCGGCTGGCGGGTCGTAAGCCGATCTCTCTCATATATCGTCATTCCATTTTACTTTCTTTCAGTGAAACACATATCCACGTTTAGTATCATTCATACGAATAATAATAATAATAATAATAATAATAACAACAAAGGAAGAGAGAAAAACGATGGCATTGGCAGAGGGTGAAACCAATGGTGAGATCAACAATACTAATGGTGGTAGCAATCTTCGACGTGGTAGCAGTTTACGATTACCTCCTGCAACATCTGTCGGTAGTGCAGGTAAGATATATATGTGTGTGTGTGTGTGTGTATGCACACACATACCTACGTATTACTCGTTTACTCTTTATATATACTAGTCCTCTCTTTCTCTTTTTCTGTTTTTATATATGCCCTTTAACCTTTCGTACATCGATTACAAAGTATCTAATTTTTCGAAAGAAAAATGGCGGGAGACTGTACGCTCGTTTAAAAACGTATCCTTCTGTTTATTTCTTTTTTCTTTTCTTTTCTTTTCTATTTTGTTTTAATCGTAGAAAAATATTTTTCATTTTATACAACGTACAATAGGATAGGTAAACACTTACGTGCACACTCGTATGACTTGCGATATCATATCTAATTGTAGTTGTTTATTTTTTCTTTCTTTTTTTTTTTTTTTGTTTCATTATAAATATAAAACGTAGTCGATATTTTTTAGTCAGTCATACATCGCATCGTAGCATTAGTTATATCGTATTGTGTAATATCTTCGATATCGAGTTTTCCTTTTTGTATACTTTTTATTTGAAATTTCTGTAATCATGCTTACGAATGTTTCAACGATTACTATGTATCTGTCTTTTTTTTACTTTCTTTCTTTCATTTTGTTTAATACTCATCTTCTCTATTCCTTTTAATCTCGATTATTTCTTTTTCCTCATTAAATTAGTCAATTTCTTGCGATATTGTTGTGCAAGAGTACGATTACCTTGAAACTCAGCAGCTATGTCCGATCGACGATTATACTAGCGTGATTATCTCTCGTTTCTGAATTAGCGATAAATTAATCTCGTTTGCGACCTCCTTTTAATTTCTTTTTTTTTTTTTTATATAACGGATTTGTGTCTAAAAATATTTTATTTTTTATTTCGTTGAGGAGGAGACGAAGGGAGGAGGGACACATAAATTAATCTTTGAATTTCTTTTTTATTCTTGTTTCTTCTTTTCTTTGGTAACTTTGAACTTTTGAGAAGATTCGAATCCAAAAGACATTCCACTTAACGGAATACGAAGTGGCTTCTGAATTTTTCATGAATCACGTGTTTGATAGTTTCCCGGAAAAGAGGTTTGACCTCGTTCCATCACGTTAACGGAAATCCGAAATACGAAAGAAGAAGGACGATCGAATTCTTCTAATAATACAAAATTCGTGTACCATAAACATACATATGTATGTAATTTCACTCCATGTACATAATTTCAGTTGACGTTTCAATGAGTCAGACTTTTGAGTTGATTAATTACCCTATTTCTAGGATGAATGTATAAATTTCTTCATTATTTTTTTTATATCGAATCTATCATAAGTCTATGTATATGTAATACGTGTTATTTATTTTGGCATATGATAGAATACTTTATCGATGTAATGTCGAAGTAATATCGAGGTAAATATCGATTATCGAAGTAATATCTAAATAAGTAATATAGAACGTGAGCACGAATATAAATATTTCTCGATTATATTTTTTATATAATATATATATATATATATATATATATATATATATAAGAATGTGCATATTTCATTGGAATAAAAGTCGAATATCGAAGCTAACATTAAATATTTAAATTATTACCTATCGTATATTTATATACATACATACATATATATATATATATATATATATATATATATATATATAATATAAAATATATGAGAATGTGGATGACGTATTGATTAAAAATAAATCGTATAGTTTCTTTGATCAAGAATGAAATGTTCTTCTATCTTGGCATCCGTAAAGTTTTGATGACACATGAAAACACTCGAGGAGTTTTGAATTGCATCCAATTTACTTATATGTAGTAGATACACTTAAGTACATGCAGACGAATTACAGACATTTTGCTATCAATTTCAAAGCAATAATTTACGATAGCAGACCTTTGAGAGAGAATCTTCTTATCCTATAAACGTAATATCGAATATGATTTTCCTTGAAAATGTTCCTTTCAAAATGATCGACGGAGATTTAAGGAAGGAAATTAAGAAACAATTTATCCTCCTTACGATCGAACCAAGAAATGATCTATCCATCTTTCTCTTTTTCTCATTGATTCGAGAATGAGTAATAAATAAGAGATTATATATTACAATGATCTATTGTATATAATTATCGATGAACTTTAAACCTATATAATAGATTTTTTTTTCTTTTTTTTTTTTTTAATACATTTATATATATCCTATAATCGTCACGTGTGATAATAAAAAATAAAAACGTATATGTCTCTCTGGATATTTTTCTCTCATTTTATCTAAGATTCAATCTAATATTTTTTCTAACATTTAATAGCCGATTATTTTCTTTTTTATCGATCATGTGAATTCTAAACGCTTTAATTCTTTCGTTCTAAAGTAGTCTCACGATTATAGATTTCCTTTTTATCGTGGGAATGCAAATCTATCTAATTTTATCGTGAAAATAAAAAAGAAATATTACTATTTACATATCAAGATAATAATTCGATTTGTAAATATTAGTAGTTATATTAGATCGTCAATATTAAGATCATGAAAATAAATAGGTCGTAAAAGAACATTTTCGATTTGATCAGAATATATATATATATATATATATATATATATATATATATATATATATGTACGTAGTATACTATCCATATTTGTACTAATTTTAAAGGTGACTATTAATAGTCATTTAAGTACGTTTTAGTCTGTCTTTTGAAGTTCAAACGGTTAGACGATTTTTCAAAGAGGGAGAGAGAGAGAGAGAGAGAAAGATAGAGTTTATTTTTATATGTATGTGTGTGTATCGTGTATACATTAGGTATGTATCTACGTAGTTTCTTGCAAATTAGCTTGACACGAACAGAACGTATCTGGCTTGGTCTTAACGATTACACAACCTAACTGCCTAACTTAATTTCAGGCAAGACGTATTTCGAATATAAACCAATATCAACGTAAAAACGAACATATATACAAAGATGATATATAAATATACATATATAGATACGTACACCATGGGATAGTCGAAATATTCCTAGGTCGGTACAAATGTTTCTAAGTGTCAATAAAGAAGATATCGATTAAACTTCTTTCCCAGATTTTTTAGACCATTTTTTATTCGTAAGATTAAGATCGTAAAACTAGAGACTAAATTTCAGTCTACGGAAAAAACGTGATCGATATTTTTTAAATCATTGAAGAAATTTTTGCCCACCTTGGAAATTTTGGCCAGATATCTGTAAACAGATTTTATATAGGAAAAGAAAACACATTCGTTTTCGTCGTACGTAACGTTCGAACGTAACGATAGGAAATGAAAGTTTCATCGCCTTTATTAATAACAAACTTTTCTTAAATAGAATCGCCTTCTTACAAACATCAGGAAATAGATTCGAACTTGTGACCTTCTTCGCAAAAAAAAAAAGTTAGGAAAAAAAACCAGGCCACACATGTGGGAACGCTTAACTGTGAGTTAAAATAACAAACGTCGAACGTTCATTAGAATTAATATATCAAGAATCGTCCTCCTCGTCGTCGTCGTCGTCGTCGTCGTCGTCGTCTATCGTTTTATCCGATCAACAAATTTTTTCTCGAATTTTTTCCCTCTCGTTTTTTTTAATCTCGATTTTTATCCTACATAAAAAATATACAATACTAATATAATGTAATATAATTTTATTAATTACGTTGTGAATTAATAATCATATCAATCCGATCATCATTTTGTATAATAATCAATACACGTTTGTGACAATTATTTTTTATATAAAACAAATGTATTGGTAAAGAAAAATTGTTAGAAATTAAAACGATCCGAGTACAGTGCCGATATAGATCTAATTTCGTTAATTACGTTAATAAGATTAATTTTTCTTGTATCGTTCGATTATATTAAAACGTAGGAATGCGCAAATTTGATATTGTGTAAACAATATAAACAAAACATTGACAAATATCAATTGATGCATTTACGATACTCCAAGTTAAATATACATCCTCGTATCATAATTCGTGGAAAACATGAACGCCTCTTCGATTATTTCACAGAACAAGTTATACAGAAGTATTCTGAAAACGAGAGGGAGATCATTTCGAAGAAAATACAGGGTGGGTCCAACGTTCTTAGAATTTTTTATAATACTCAAATAAAAAATAAACTCGCCAGAGCCTCCGCAAAATAGTCCAATTGATTTTGAAAGATGACCTTTGGCTCTCTAAGCTTTTGATTTACCCTGTAGAAACGTGTTGTTGGAGATACATACTAATGAATCGTGTTCGATCGTAACGTGGGATGTATATACGTATATAGATGCACAACACACACGTGTACACACACATATATAGACGTACGTATGTATCTATATGTATACAAATTCAGGAAGGCGTGCCGCACGAATTCACCGAGAGAAATGCGGCATTTCTCGAGTTAGATGCGCGTGAGCTTGCCAAAAACGTGATGCATGCCGTTGTGATACGACGATGGTGTATGTATGGCCTCGAGTTTAGTGTCAGTTAGTCCGTCGTACCGACGACGGTCACACGAGTTCGTTACTCGAACATTGACTTTGACCGGTTTAAAGGAAAGGAAAGAAAGAAATGAAGAAAGAAAGCAATTTTTTCATTGTTTCTTTGGTATCTCTTCTATTTTTTTATTTTCTTTCCAATTAATCTCTAAATAAGGATTTTCAATCTCCAAAGAAAAATTCGAATTGAAAGGACGAGGATTATAATAACGTTGTTAAAGATCGGATCATATGGCTCTTAGGATCTATCAGATTCAAGGTAAGCTAGAAAAGCAAGTGGTAGCATTATGCAGTAGTATTGGTAAATACGAAACCGATGACAATCATTCGATCGTTCGATCGTTCGTAACTCGTTCACGTAATGCAGATAATAATACGAAAGATACGTGATGTTATACTATAACGTTTTATGTTCTGATGTAACGTACACATATAAGGTTTTAAACGAATTAAGAAGTGTTGGAAAGTCGTATAACTTTTTTTTCCTACGTCAGAGACGAAGATCTACGATTATTTAATACTCGGAAACAGATCTCAAGGTGTTAAGTTAGAGCAGAGCAAAGCAAAGCAAAGTGGAGTAAAATAAAGTAAAGTAAAATAAAGTGAATTGAAGTAAACTAAAAAAAGGATGATAGTACTTATGGGGCATCCTATAGCAAAATTAAGCATTGACGAATGTTGATTTTTCTTATTACAAAAAAAAAGAGAACAATCTTATCACTTTTGTTAACTTTTGTAGTCGTTGTTATTGTACCTTTATCTCTATTTATCTATTTCTTTCTTTTTCGTTTTCATCGAAACATAAGAAAGATAAAAACAACAGCGTACGAGTATGTACGCAGATAATGTATATGTAATACATAATGATCGAACGTAAAGTATGTATTATAGTTGATCGTGGGTCCATTGACCTGGGAAGTTGCTTTAATGTTATCAAACAGGCGCGAATCGTTTCAGAGAACGAGTTGGGCACGCAGTTACGTCGAGGGGGTTCCCTGAGGATCCCACGAACAAGAACGGAGGATAGAAGGACGTTGGTAGTTGATAGTGCGAGTTCGTTGCGAGTACCGCGCGACAAAAGATTGTCATCCTCCTCACCTTTAACTAATTCATCATCGTCATCCTCGGAAGTTAACGGAAGAAACGGAGGATGCGAGAGACCGGTACGACCCGCCAGGCGTTCAGCTTCAACATTGGATCAACCAGCACCCGAATATCTTGCCCGAAATCTTCTTCAATTAGGATGTCCTGTTATTTCTATGCCTACGTAAGTGTCTCTTTTTTCTATCTCCTTTCTCCTCCTTTAATTTTTTATTATAAATATTTTGAATTTATCAAATGTTTTGTTATTTCTCTTTAATATTTTGCTTTTTTCCTTCTCGATTCTTCGGAAAAGATCGTTATCCCTACACGTTGCTTTCCTTTTTTCTCATTTTATTTTTTTATCGTGCATAGTTAGATTTATCTCGTTTACTGTAAGTTTCTATATTTTGATTTTTATGATTCTATGACAAAAAAAAAGAAACTTATTTCTGTGTCTATAAAAGATCTCAAAAAAGAATGATTAAAATCGTTTAAGATTTTTTAGGATCCATCTCGTTCTATATCGTGTTAGTAGTATTATCATCAGCATTATAGTAGTCTAATATTAATATTGTCTCTCCGTTTATTTTATTGTATATATTAGTTTAATGACAATATTATTACTATCACAATACTATTATTAGTACTATATTAGAATAAACTACTAATTGTATTATACATCAACTATGACTTGTATTAAAGATATATAAAAAGCTACCAACACGAGGTAAAAATTAATTATGCCGGTAATAAAATAAAGTCCAACTAAAAAGAAACACACATACGCCTGTATAATATTTTTGCTTTTTTTCTTTTTACAACGATCAAGTATTATGCTATCGTTTTAATCATGATACATGACCTTTTATTCTTATCTTGATCTACTTTGTTACATACTTACACACACACACACACACACACATAAATATATATTTATTGATTTTATTTATTTTTATAACAAGTAATGGTGATTTGTATTAAATATTCGATATAACACGAATAAATCGAAGTTTTTTTTAGACATTAGAGGTGTTTATGTATATACATGAATAACTTTGTCTAAAAAGTATGAAGTTCTATTATCGAAGCTCTTTGCGAGGTCTCTACTGTGCAAATAGGAAAAGAGGGAGAGGTAGTAAGAGAAAAAGAGAGAGATAGAGAGAAATGATACGCGCTGCAATCACGCTTACGATAGATTTCAAAGGTTCGTTGCGAACTAAGCGTCAGTGCGCGTACGAGAGCACGTACGGTCGGTTCCTTAACGAGGAAGTCGTTTCAACGTAGCACGATTTCAACGATTTAAACTTAGGTTCACTCGCGTGATCCTCTCCCTCGTCGTTTTATAATAATAATAATAACAATAATAATAATAATAATAATAATAATAATAATAATAATAATATCATTATTATATAATAATTTTTTGTTCGTAATATTTATCTATCTCTCTATCTCTCTCTTTCCCGTAACGGTGAAATGTGCGTTCCCGATAATTTTTTCGTTTCGAAAAAAAAAGAAATAAGAAGGAAAGTATATATAAATTAGAAGATAGAGAACGATCTCTTCCGATCGACAGAAAATTATGTTTCGAATTAGGTTTGGATACGTTCCAATGTCTCGTTAACATCGTGGCAAAGTTTAGTCTGATTTATAAACGAAATCGAAAATTCTCACGCGTTTCGATGTCTGTGGTATATGTGTGTGCTTGAGTGCGTGTGTGCGTGCGTGTCTCTTTCTCTCTTTTTCTCTCTCTCTGTGTACCCGTGCGCGTGTGTTATTCGACGGTCACGCGCAAGGAAACAAAAACAATCTAATTCGTTTTATATAAACAAATTTCTTACGAAATTTCAACTATAATATCAAATGGAAGAAGAAACGGGAATAGTTGTCGTGTTACGCGTTCGTTCCTCGGTAAAAAAAAAAATTTTCAAATCGAATACGATAGTATAAGTTGAACGTACAAGGAGAATAATAGAACAGGAATACCTACGGAAGCTGTACTTCGAATTAATCGTTACTAATAATTAGGCAAAAATGTCTTTTTTCGATAATATAATATATATAATAAGAAAAGAGAACTACTATATTTCTTATCGACATATTTATTTCATACCTTTTTGTATTCCATGATTCATTCGTCGTGACGTATGTGCGTGTTTTTTTTCCCTTTTTTTTTTCTTTTAATGCGTGCGTCAAATCAATGTGGGAAGAGGGCGGGGGTCAAACTTCATAGTGCAAAATCGTGTAACGATCAGTTACCACCTATTACCGTGTTAAGTCGATCAGCTGATCGAAACGAAATCGAGTTGAGCCATTCTCTCTCTCTCGAGTGGTATCAAGTTATCACGAAACAAATATACTTAATAAACGTTTTTATATATCCATAGTATATATATACACGTGTGTATATACGTATATATGTATCGTCTATATACAATATGTATAGTATTGATACGTTTTAACACATACATTCGAATTAATGGGATTAAATTTTGACGGGTGTCCATTTTCTTCGTAAAGTGTCTTTCGAAAGGGATATCAGGAGTTTGCGCATTAAATTTCAGCGCAGTCGTCGTACGGTCGAATCCATTCGAAGTTTCCACGTGAATTTGATCAAACAAGGATAGATACGGATAGATAGACAGACAGATAGGTAGATAGATGGATAGATAGACAGACAGGCAGATAGAAAAATAGAGAAAAAGAGAGAGAGAAACAAGGAATCTAAGTAATGAAAATATTTCGAAAATTATTTTTTTTGTCGATCAATCCGTATGAAAATTTTGATTCATCTGGTCAAACATTTTTTATCTTTACTTCCCATAGAGAATATATGAGAAATATAGGAAGTACGATACTCTGATATTCGGTCAATAGGTGACTCTTTGAGCGCAGACGCAACGGTTAGAGAGAGATAGGGAGATAGAGAGAGAGAGAGAGAAAGAGAAAGAGAGAGAAACGAGTATAAGTGTGGTGGTTCGTACGTACGTACGTACGTACGTATATAAGTACGTCGTCGTCGTCGTCGTCGTCGTCGTCGTCGTCGTCGTCGTCGTCGTTGTCGTCGTCGTCGTCGTCGTCGTCGTCGTCGTCGTTGTCATCGTCGTCGTCGTCGTCATCGTGGTGTCAAAGTCTTCGTCTTTATCGTTGTGTCGTGGATTCATTCGGAGTTGAAACGAACGAGGGTTTTTACGAGAGCATGGACTACTGTTACTACTGCTGTCGCTTCTGCAGACGCGCATACTGCAGCATTGCCGCATAATTTTTGTTTCGACCAAAAGAGAAAGAGTTAGAGAAATTGAGAGAGGGAGAGAAAGAGAGAGAGAGAGAGAGAAAGAGAGAGAAGGAGAGAGAAAAAAACGTGAGCTGAATCCACCCGAAGCTGCATCGAACTTTCATTTTTTTTCTCCTCTTTTTTATTTTCTCTCGACTCGAAAGCTTATCTTCCCTATAAGGAAGACAGAGATAAAGAGATAGAGGGAGATAAATCAAGGACATTTTCAAGTTGACTTCCAGTGATTATTCTCATCGATTTCTAATCGTTTTTATTCGTCTTACTTGATAATCCTCGTCGTCGTCAACGTCATCGTCATCGTCATTGTCGTTGTGAAAGTGACAGATTCGAATATTAGAAAAGATCCGAGTGAAATTCGACGAGATAATGTGAGAAAGAGGTGTTAGATAAGATTATTCGAATTCGCAATCAATAACGGAAAAGATTATTATCGTAGTGAAAGGACGACGCATAGGAGATATATAATAATAATAATAATCAGAATAATAATAATAATAATAATAATATAGTTGATATCTCGTTGTTCGGATTTACCGTGTGACGAACGTGATCTCCAACTCGGGACAGTGGCGCCCCTCTATTGGACCGCTAGCTACGACGACGATAATCGCAGGTGTGATTTTAAGATAGTTTCTGGTGTATCCAAATTATGTATGTGTATTTCTTATCATGATATATGTATATATACAGATATTTTTATTTTTACTCTTTTCAAAGATATTCCTATCATTCTTTTTTATCTGTTCTATCAATCAATTTTATTCGATTTATCATTTATTCGTTATTAAGACGTGAGACGTGTGAGATTAGAAAAATGTGTGTGCGTGTGTGAGAGAGAGAGAGAGAGAGAGAACAAAAAATGAAATTAAATGAGTAATTCGATCATATTCATTGTTTTTTTTCGCTTCGAATATGCATCGGATTCATCGTATCAAGAAACAGCTGATTGTGACGTCTGTCAACCTGACGGTCGCCATCTTGCTCTTTCTATCTCACTCCTTCTCTATCTCCTATTATACAGAGAAAGAGAGAAAGAGAGAAAGAGAGAAAGAGAGAGAGAGAGAGAGTAAAAGAGAGGCATCCAAGCGACACGACACGAGTCTTCACGCGCGTTCAACCGGATGACTCGTTCGTAAAGCGTGCTCTCAGCTGTATCTAGCTAGCGATTTTAAATACATACATACACTTAAATCCCTGACGCGCTCGTGCGTTCAAACGTTTACCTTTGACCGATCGACTCTTCTCTTTTTCTTACTCTTTCTCTCTTACGTCTCATTTCTAAACGAAACATTTCTTGATTGTCCATTACTATTTCTTAATTTTATTTTATTTTTTTTTTTTTTTTTTAATCACAAGATCGACCGAAAAGATTTGTAACCTTTGTATTGTAATTTTTCAATCTGAAAAAAAAAAGATAAAAAAATATGATAGCCTATAAAAGCTTCGGAAAAAAGCGTAATCAATTTATAAAATGTAAATTGAAAGATACTTTTGACCTACTCTGCATAACGATTTGTTAATTATTTAATTTATTGTTTTTACTTGTTGTTATTTAATTTGTATGACGGGAATCTCGAAAGATAATACATTTGATCTTTTCGTAATTGTTCTATCGCAATTATATAAATTTTTTCGTTACGTTGGTAAGATAATTATAATAGTAATAATAATTTTTCCTTTTATCTTTCTTTCTTACTTTTTCTTTTTTTTTTCTTCGTCCAATGAATGACGTATTATAAACGTAATATAAATTCTATCCTTGTAGAATAAATATAGAATATCGAACGACGTAAGAGTGATCGGATAAATGGTAGTTTCAGTTTTAGATACGGAAAAATTCGATGGGTAAATAAAAATCACGTTTCAAACGTTCCTTTTGCTGTAATAATAATTATATCGAAAAAAAAGATTAACGAAAGAAAAAAAAAAAAAATTTTTTTTAAAGTAAGAAAAAGAAATTCTCGTTTATTATTAGATCCTCGAATTAGATTTGCATTTTGATATCTTTGTTTCAGACCTCGCGGCGGCGTTGGATCGGAGCATCCGCAGAGTAGCGACAGCGATGATTCCACCGCGACGCACAGCCAAAATCAGGGTCAAGGTTACGGGCATGGACATTCTCATGGACAGTTCGACTCTTATACCGTGCCCAAAGTCCAAGTGTCGGGACCACCGAACCCTTCTGAATCCTCCTCCGTCATCAATGGGCAAGTTTCGTTCTAGTATCATATTTTTATTCCGTAAATATTTTTGTGTTTTCGATGGCCACACTCGTGTCCAATCTATCAAATTTATCACCGGATTTTTATATTCTTTTTATCTAAGAGATAATGATATATATATATATATCTTGATGTCAAGGTCGTTAATATACGAGGAAAATTTTCATCCATTTTCCTTCGAAGTTAACATTCTAGGATCGTTTAATCTAACTTTATCTAACTTGATCATAAGGAAGAATGATATGAGACTTAACGTTAGCCGAAAATTGAGGTGACTAAAGCTCGTAAGATTA